>NC_033632.1:9477402-9523051 GCF_001540865.1 Ananas comosus | reverse complement strand
TGGTGTGTTGCAAGTGTCTAACTATTTTTAAGAGCTCAAGTATCGGATCCGACATTTCTGATGCTATAGATGTGGGCGAGGGCATCACACATGAAGTTTATTTTGGTGTGGACGGGAGGTAAGAATGGCATATCATAGTTTTCAGATTTTTGTAACTTTTTGATACAACTATTACTTGACTAACAATATGCATGGCTATTTCACCATTTATTGGAGTTAATCATCATAAGCAATTCTTTCTTTTTTTTTTTGTGGCTTTTACTTAGGAGATGAAACTGCTAATTACTTTTGTTGGCTATTTAAACTTGTTTGAAAGCATGTTTTGGATCGAACATTCCAAGGTAGCAAATTATTAACAGATCGACCCTGCTTATGAGAAAGCGATTGTTTCACGCCCCGTGGGGCTCAGCGGCAAGCTCTTACCGGCGCGGTGTCCAGACCCGCCACTACGTCTAAAACATATTAACGGCGTTCTACAAAAATTTCAAGTAGATAAAACAATTAAAGAGATCTAGTGATATAGAGCATTGTATAAACTCAGTGCTATAACAAGGAAAACTGACATTAAAGCTGAAAGTCCACTAAATAAAAACATAAAGTAACGTACAATAGGGGGTCCCATAACAAGTGCTAAAACGAGTACAAGGTCGGTCGTCTCTATATATGTACAAACCTCTTCCTCTCTCTCAAAATATAAAATTGGAGGGAGTAACACCTAGGCGCAAAAGAACTCTCCGCGGAGTAGCTACGCGGACACCCTGTGCCGCGAATTCCCGTGCCTTGCCTGGCCGAAGGCTCTGAAAAGGAAACATAGAAACAGGGGGGCGTGAGAACTATTTAAACAAATAGTTCCCAGTGGGCAAATTACTGACTTCAGTGAAAGTGCACCACTAGGGCCCGAAACTATAAAAGAGGGTCAGTGTACAATGTATCAAGGCCGATAAATACACTGTAAAGTAATAAATAACGAGTACCCAATAATCATGGGTATCTTGCTACTTAGCAGATTTACGTAAGTAAGAGAGCAATACTAGCTATATGCACATGAACAGCCCAACAGTATAAAGCATGGATATATGCAAACTAGCCAAAGTCCACAATGTAATAGTAAAGATGGTCCATTGTTTACTATTTCTAGTTCAAGTCACTTAACAGTTATAAAGTTTCACGTAGCATGATCTGTCACCACAGTCCCAATCATATAAGACCAACCCGAAGGCTGTCTGCCTGCGCAGTGGCTAAATGGCCCCGTGGTAGTCAACATCCCCTCGACTTAGGGATTAGCATCCCCACTAGGGCAATCCATTCGCGCCCAATCCCGACGGTGGCGATGCATTCGCGATGGCTATCTCCGGAGTGCCGGCTTTTAGGGAGGCGACCTCACAAAGCATGTGCTAATGAGCACAATGGCAAGCAAGCACATGATCGTCTCAATACCAAGTCCTCATTGTCTAACAACATTGGAATATATATGAGTATCTCAATGGCCTATCGCTATTCATCATGTCTAACATGGAATATAGCAGATAGTAGTGGCTTATCAATATGCTCTATAGTTGCAGTTTAATAGTTTACTAATTCAAGGCCACCTTAGATGACCTCTTGTTCTCTATGTAAAGCACTGTGCACTATATTCAAAGTACATTTCCAAGTATACATCCTCATAAGAGATGTGATTTTCCACTGCAAAATAAACACTTTTTCCGTCATGCATGCATTCTACTCATCTAGCTCTACGTATATAGTGTGAAATTTTTCATAATTACACAGGCATGCATTTTAAGTGGCTCTAAAATTCATATAAATTCCATTTAGATAGAGATGAATTTAAAAATATTTTACGACAAAGTAGAAAGAACATACGGGGCCATTTCGCCCCATTTCCACGAAGCCAAACCCACCGATGACAACGTGAAACTCCTCGTTTCGCTCCACGGAGGTGTCCTCTAGTCTCCTAGTACCCTAGAGGTGTAAAACAAGTGTCATACTGAGCCAAACAACAGATACTAGCTCAAATCATTAAGTAATCAAGCATGGAGGTGATGAAACTCACCTCTAGCTGCAATAAAATCTCTTCTAAAGCTCCCAAATAGAGAAGGCTAGAGCGCCGTTCCAATCCACCAAAAGGAAGCCTCTAATCCACTCAAACTAGCTTCAAGAGCCCTAGATTCAAAATGACGCAAAAATAAACCCTTAAAAACCTTCAATTCTATGGTTTCATCTCAAAATCTACAATGAAAACTCCAATTTAGAAGGAAGAAGAAGAACAAGCTTATCCTCTTAGAAGCGTTAAATCAAGCCTTAAATGCCACTAAGTCCAAGAACTTCGCTCCACAGAAGCCTCCAAATCCAAAGCTTTTGGCTTCAACCATGGTTGGAGTATAGCACCAAAAAGGGAAAAAGAGAGGAGTTAATCCAGTAAGAAAATCCAAAGAGAGCGTCCAAATCCAGAAGTGAGTATAAGGGAGGGTGCCTCTACCTTCTCCTCCCTGTGTTCTGGGGCTCTGGAGAAGCGCCCTCTAAGGGGCGTGGTGCCTAAATAGATAGGCCACAACGCCCAAAAAGGCCCCTGCAGTTCAACTGCACGCAATCTGCGCGGCCTTGTTACGGTAGACGACGGTCCTTGTCCGGTAACAAGGACACAAGAAATGCAACGACCAAGGCTTCGGTTGCGGGTCTGCCGGGCTCTGTACAGTACAATTCCGATGGCTGTACGCAGTACAAACCATCTAACTGTACCGGTGATAAGACGCAGTCGTTCCGGTACAAGCTATTGCGTGCAGGCTACCCGAGAGGCTACCAAGGGTCCAATCGTTTTTGGGGCTTTTGGCACCAGCTTAAAACGCCAATTCTCGGGGATGCCAGCCATAGGTTCGAACACTGTCTACGACTCTTCCAGAAATCTGAAAAAGCTCGACACATACGATCAAACATTCGAACCTCGAATTTGCAAAGTCCAGTTGTTACATTCACCTCTAAAATGGGAGTTTCGTCAGCGGAAAACCAAAATGCGGACGTACCTCAAGACTCCACCTGAAGAGGTGAGGGTAGCGGCTCCTGCAAAGTGCTCTCTAGCTCCACGTGCCACTCTCTGCCCCGTGGTTGCTCCAAAGAACCTTCACATTACGGAATGTCCCGCATTCGCAGGCTTCTTCACTCGCGGGCTAGAATCTTCACAAGGTTGCTCCCTCGAAGCTCAAATCTTTCATGCAGGCTCCACTGGTTTACGCATCCAAAGACGTGAGCTGATCGTGAATGTATCCTCCGGAGGGACCGATACATGAAAGACATCGTGTTACACCCGATCTAAGTTTCGGTGGTTAGAGCACAGTCTTATACGCCTACCGGGGGCTACACGCTTCCAAAATCTCATAACGCTCCAATGAAACGGGGACTCAACTTTTTCCCGAATCCCAAATTCTCTTTATTCCTATAGTCAGGCGAGACCTTTAGAAAAACATTGGTTCTCCGACTGAAAACTTCAAAATTCTCGGCGCCGTCGATCAGCGTAGCTTCTCTGTCTTACTCTTGCGCCGTCAAAAGTCCACTCCCGGCGATGCGAACTTTATCTCAGGCTTCCTGAGGCACATCGGGCCTAAAGCCAGTCTCTCGCACCAACTTCACTCCAATGAATGCGGCGATCTTACACTTCCGTCCATTAAGTGCTTCGAAGGGCGCCATCTTGATGCTTGCTTGATAAGTGTGTTATAAGCAAACTCCGCCATTAAGGGTAGATGCTGCGGACCATCCTCCCTGGAAGTCTATCACACCAAGCCCGGAGATATCCTCTTAAAGTCTGAATAGTGCGCTCCGACTGGTCCATCGCTCTGCGGGTGGAAAGCAGTGCTAAAGTACCAATCGGAGTGCCAAGGCGTCCTACAGACTTCCTTCAAAAGTGGAGACACAAGCGGGTTCGATCCGAGACAATGATGTAGGCACCCCCGTGAAGTCGTCCACAATCTCATCAAGGTACACTTTGTGCGAGTTCTCTCCGGTCCAAGTAGTAGTGAATAGGCACGAAGATTGCACCGACTTCCGTCACACCTATCCACGATCACCAAATAGCATCAATGCCCGCCTAAGAGCGAGGCAATCCTGTCACCGAAGATCCGAATGGTGATGCTTCGTCCATTACACTGGAATAGGCAAACTCTGAAGCTTCCCCGCGGGAACTCGGTGCTCTGCCTGTCACTTGGTTTGGCAAGTTTAAGCAGTCTAGCGACAACTCGCGAACATCTTTTCATCCCAGGCCACCAATAGAGCAAACTTTAATCCTTATACATTTTGGTGCCACCCGGATGTATAGCATAGGGCGCCCGATGCGCTTTTCTTGGAAGAATGTCTTCTTTAATTTCTAATCCGCGAACACAAGTCGTCCTCGAAAGCGCATTCAACCCGTCGGGTGGTCCAACAAGGAAATCACCGGGTGCAACCATCAGCCAGTTTTTCCTCTAATCTTTTTTTGTGAATTCCCAAATCGTTGGACTTGTTTTCTTTAATTCTATCCAGCGAATGTAGGTCTGCACTTACTAAGGTCATCAACCTCAAGGGGGTGTGTTAGGTGATCACTACCCTCCAACTCAACCGCTTCAGTACTGCTCGATTCAACTACGGGTTGAGTCACCCAACATGCATCGCTAAGTTTTCAATCGATTTCCTACTTAGCGCATCTCCACCACGTTACGCCTTGCCCGGTGGTAGATATAGTAAGGATCGTGAATCCTTGAGTAGCTCAATCCATCTACGCTGTCTCAGTTCAACTTCTTCTGAGTGAATAAGTATTTCAAGCTCTTGGATCCGTGTACACTTCACACCGCTCGCCATAAAAGATAGTGGCGCCATAGCTTCAATGCAAAAACTACGGGCCGCCAACTTCCAAATCATGCGTCGGGTTAGTTTCTTTTCATATCCTTTAGTTTTTGGAGGAAGCATACGCGATCACCTGCCTCGCTGCATCAATACACAGCACAATTCAGTTAAGTGAAGCATAACTATAAACCACGTACCCTGTCCAGCTACTGGTAGGGAGGATCGGAGCGGTAGGTCAATCGTTGCTTCAACTCTTGGAAGCTTCTACTCGCACGCATCATTCCAAATAAACTGTGACGTCCTTTATGCGTGAGCCTCGTGAGGGGAGTAGATTAACCTTGCAAATCGCTCAACGAACTCTGGGTAGTAACGGGCCAATCAAAGGAAAAGGCCCGTATCTCCGTGGACGTCGTCGGTCTCGGCGAAATTTCCCTTGATTGCTTCAATCTTTTAGGATCCACGGCGATACCCGATACAGAACACAATGTGTCCAAAAGGCTTACCTCTCGAAGCCCAAAATTCACATTTCTTCAACATGTGGCCATAAAGCTCCTTTTTCCCGGAGAGTACTTAGAGTACAATCCTTCAAGTGTTCCTCGTGACACATCGGCTTCGGAGTTAGGGACGCAAAAATGTCGTCGGATGAATCACTACGACGAACTCTGTCTTGATAAGAACTGAAAACACGGGTTCATTAGACTCCATATAATAGCTTGCCGGGGCATAGTCAGCGCCAAACGGCATAACTGTGAAAAACTCATAGTGTCCATACCGTGTTCAAAAGCCGTCTTCGATACATTCCTCGGGCTTGATCTTCAAATTGGTGGTATTCCCGGACTGCAAGTTATCTTGGAATACACACACAATCCCTTGGAAGTTGATCAACAAGTCGGCAATTCCCTCGGCAACGGGTACTTGTTCTTGATGTGACCTTATAAGTTCACGATATCCACGCAAAGGGAAGTCGATCCGTCTTTTTCTTGACGAACAAAACGGGTTCGCTCCCCAAGGTGAAACGCATCGGGTCGAATGAAGCCTTTGTCCAACAAATCCTGCCAGCTGTTTGGCTCTTCAAGCCCTCAGCTCTACCGGTGCCATTCCGTATTAGGGTTGCCTTTGAGATTTGGGGGGTAGTCCCGAGGGACGGAGATCTACCGAAACTCAATTCTCCCTATCAGTAGCATACCGGTAGCTCAGCTGGAAAACACATCCTGGAACTCTCGCACCACCGGATGTCCTCGATCCTTAGGGTTCATCTCGCCCCTCAACACAACCGTAGCCAAATATGCTACACAGCTCTGCTGATCAGCTGCCTAGCTCGAGACGAGCTGATCGTCACGACAAACAGCGAACTCCTGCATTTACTAATACCACCTCAGTCTGGCCCAGGTTCTTCTAAAACGTAACTGTGGTGATTATTGCAATCAATCGGTGGCATAATACTTTAGTCCAAACCAATTCCTGCCCAAGACCACATGCAAAATCCCAAGCTTTTGCGCAAGTAGCAAATCTACAGGCATAATCCAGTTACCTACCCGAACAGGCAACTGGGGCTATACTCTATAATGTCCAAGATGTGGTCGGGTACAACAAACAATAGAATCACCGGATGCAGTCAAAGAAACAACGGGATGGCCATGCAACCCGGCCAAACAAGAACCAGATCTTAATGAATGAATGCGATGCAACGGCTCTCCCTACAAGGCACAGAAAATAACTAACCCATCAAGATAAACATGATACTCGCACTCTCGCTCGCTCGCGCAACATCCGATACTGAAGCAAGGGAAATACATAATGGCAACATCGGGAAACACATGTACCGAGAAAATACACACATACGCAACAATAGAAGCGACAATGGAACGGAAACGTAGAGACCGCACCAAAGGACTAGAAATACGAAAACATAGAATCATTGATGCGAGATTCCACTACGGCATCGAGCGACTTAGAGTTAGAGAACCAAAAAAAAAAAAAACAAAAAAAAAACAAAAAAAAAAAAAAAAAAGATAGCAGATATGCAGAATCAGACAAAAAAAAGGTGACGAAGAGAAGATAACATAGAGCACATCGGTCGAAAGGGCCCAAAAACCTCCGGGCCACACTCGGAACACCCTCCCTCCGCTGCGGTACCTGCCGGTGGATGTGTTGACCACACAGATCACGCACTGGGGAGGTCGGCGTCGGTCAAAACCTCCACGGTGAGTCGCCGAGCCACGCCCACCTGCTGGCTCCTCGGATGCTTCGGCGGCCTCTAGAGTGCGTCTGGCCCGCACCCTCAGCGCAGGCCTCTTGGCCTCCCTTTGTCTCTAGCCTTCACGATGCTCCTGGGACATTCCGCCGCGCCGCCTCTCCACAATGACGCGCGATCCACCACTCCCGGTAGGTTTGGAGGTTAGAGGATTGCACAAACGGAATATAGAGTCTCAATCCTCTCTCGAAGATGCAGGCCTTGTCCTCGTGGTCCGCACGACGAAAGGCACGCAATGCAGAAGCCGAGAAAGCTTCGCTCGTACTCGGCTACGGTCCTGTCACCCTGGCGCAAGTTGCGCAAATCCTGCTCCATTCTTCCTGCTTGACGCTGGTCGGAAAGTAATGGGCCAAAAGAAGCTCTTGAACCTCATCCAAGTGATAGCGCCAAGTAAGGTGCTGGGGTGCTCCTGAAAATCAACCACCAGCGTTAGGCCTCGCCGTCAAATGGTGAGGTGTGAGCCAAACTCTATCCCTCCTCCACAAAGGTGTCACGGAAGAGCTTTTCCATATGCATCAACCACTTCTCCACGATCCAGTGGTCACCTTCTCGCCGTCAAAGTATCCTGGGGCTGCACCTCCTGAACTCGTTGAGGCGCTCCATCACTATCTCGCTCCGCCCCCTCAACCAAGGTAGGAAAGCAGCTCCAACCGGAGGCCTGCTGCACAGGTGGTGCTGCCAAAACCTCCTCCTGGGGTACGGCCGGAGGCGCCGCACGCGAAGAACTGGGGCGCAGGGACGGCGCTCTCGGTGCAATGTCCACACTGGTGCTGGGCGGCGTACGGGGCCTGCGTGTCCCTAGAAGCTGCTGCCTGCTGCAGAAGTAGATCCTCAGGCGCTTCATTCGCGTATCCTGTCGGCGCGCCGCCTCAGTCTGCTGTCGGGCCGCCTCCGCTGCTGAGTGACTAAGTCGGGTGAGGGCCGCAAGCTTGCCCTCAACTCACGGATCTCGCCAGATCCGGAGTATGCGGGGTCTCGACCTCCTCAAAGTTTGCCGCATTGTCCGCCCGACATTTTTCTATGCTATAGAAGTGGGCGAGGAGCATACAACATGAAATTTATTTTGGGTTGACGGAGGACAAGAATGGCATATCAATACTTTTCGGATGTGGTAACTTTTGATACAACATATATGACTAACAAATTAGCATGCTATTTGCACCATTTACTGGAGTTAATCATCTAAGCAATCTTTTTTTTTTTTTTTTGCTTTACTTAAGAGATGAAACTGCTAATACTTTTGTTGGCTATTTAAACTTGTTTGAAAGCAATGTTTGATCGACATCCAGGAGCAATTATATATAGATCAGGACCCTGCTATGAGAAAGCGATTGTGTCACGCCCGGGGCTCAGCAGAAGCCTACCCGGCGCGTGTCCAGACCGCCATACGTCTAAAACATATAAGGCGTCTACAAAAATTTTAATAGAATAAAACAATAATACAAGAGATCTAGTGATATCAGAGATTGTATAACTAGTTCTATAACAAGGAAAGGACATAAAGCTGAAAGTCTACTAAATAAAAACATAAGTAGGTACAATAGGGATCACATAACAAGGTGCTAAAAGGAGTACAAGGTGGTCTCTCTATACATGGTACAAAACCTCTTCCTCTCTCTCAAAATATAAAATGGAGGGGAGTAACCACTAGCGCAAAAGAACTCTCGCGAGCTAGCTACGCGACACCCTTGCCGCGGATCCCGTGCCTCCGCCGGTGCGAAGGCTCTGAAAAGGGAAACATAGAAACAGGGACGTGAGAACTATTAAATAATATTCCCAGTGGGCATTACTGACTTCAGTGAAATGCACCACTAGCCTGAAACTATAAAAGAGGGTCAGTGTAAACTATAACAAAAGCGATAAATGCACTGTAAGTAAATAAATAAACGAGTACCAATAATCATGTATCTCTACTTATGCATGATTTACGTAAGTAAGAGAGCAACTACTAGCTATATGCACATGAACACCCAACATATAAAGCATTATTATGCAACTATCCAAAGTCCATAATGTAATAGTCAAGATGTCATTGTATTACATTACTAGTCCAAGTACACTTTAACAGTTATAAAGTTCACGTAGCATGATCTGTCACCAAGTCCCAATCATATAAGACCCACCGAAGGCTGTTAGCCTGCGCAGTGCCTAATGGCCTATGGTAGTCAAGCAATTCCCACTCTAGGGATGAGCCTCCCCACGGCAATCCAGTTCGGCGCCCAATCCCGCACGGGCGAGCATATGTCGCGATGGCTATCTCCGGAGTGCCGCTTGTAGGAGCGACCCTCACAAGCATGTGCTGAATGAGCACAATGGCAAGCAAGTAATGATCCGTCTCAAGTACCAAGTCCTCATGTCTAACTACATGGAATATATGAAGTATCTCAATGGCCTATCTCTATGTCATTCATGTCTCTAACATGGGAATATAGCAGATACGTAGTGGCTATTCAATATGTTCTCATAGTTGCAGTTTATAGTTTACTAATTTCAAGTGCCCCTTGATGACACTCTTGTTCTTCTATGTCAAAGCATGGCAACTATGTTCCAAAGTACATGTTCCAAGTCATAATCTCATAAGAGATGTATTTCACTTGCAAAATAAACACTTTTTTCGTATCATGCATTTCTACTCATATAGCTCTACTATTATAGTGAAATTTTCATAATACATAAGGCATGCATTTTAAGTGCTCTAAAATTTATATAAATTCCATTTAGCATAGAGATGAATTTAAAAATATTTTACGACAAGTAGAAAGAGCATAGGGGCCATTCGCCCCAATTTCCACAAGCCAAACCCACCGATGACAACGAAACTCCTCGTTGCTCCCACGAGGTGTCCTCTAGTCTCCTAGTACCCTAGAGGATAAAAACAAGTGTCATACGAGCCAAACGAACAATACCTAGCTCAATCATTAAGCTAATCAAGCATAGTGAGGAAAACTCACCTAGTGCAAAAAATCTCTTCTAAAGCTCCAAAAGAGAGCTAGAGCCCTTCCAATCCAACCAAAAGGAACTCTAAATCACTCAAACTAGCTTCAAGAGCCTAGATTCAAAATACCAAAAATAAACCCTAAAACCTCATTCTAGATTTCATCTCAAATCTAACAATAAAACTCCAATTTAAAGAAAAAGAACAACAAGCTTACCTCTTAGAAGCTTTAAATCAAGCTCTAAATGCACTAAGTCCCAAGATCTTTCCTCCACAAAGCTCCAAATCCAAGCTTTTGGCTTCAACCATGGTGGAATAGCACCAAAAGGGAAAAAGAGAGAGGTTAATCCAAGAAAATCCAAAAGAGAGGGTCCAAATCCAAAAAGATGAAGGGGAGGGTGCCCTACCTTCTCCTCCCTGTGTTCTGGGCTGAAGAGAAGCCCTAAGGGGCGTGGGTGCTAAATACATAGGCCACAAACGCAAAAAGCTCCCTGCAGTTCAAACTGCACGCAATCTGCCGCCTTGTACCGGTACACGGGTCCTTGTACCGGTACAAGGACCACGAAAATGCAAACCCGAGGCTCGGGTTGCGGGGTCTGCGGCTCTGTACCGGTACAAGCCCGATGGCTGTACCAGTACAACCATTAACCTTGTACCGGTACAAGACCAGTCTTGTTCCGGTACAAGCTCTGCTGCAGGCTACCCGAGAGCTGACCAAGGTCCAATCTTTTTCGGCTTTTGGCACCAGCTTAAAACCACAATTCTCGGGATGCGAGCCATAGGTCGGAACACTGTCTACGACCTTCCAGAAAATCTGAAAAAGCTCGACACATAGATCAAACACTTGAACCTCGCAATTTGCAAAGATCCAGTGTGTTACAGATTGAACAGATTTTTCTAAATACAATTCATAGATGTTGTCAGTGGCATATAATGAGAAAGGCACGAGAGCACTTAGGAGTATTATATTCCTCGAAGATAGGGTTTAAAGATGAGTTGCAGCTGTGCATAAATTATAGCTTGACTATCGAAGAATTTGAAAGTGGGTGGAAATCAATGCTTCGAAAGTACAATTTGCATGATATTAATTATCTTCAAGTGCTATGGAAGAACCGTCATCAATGGGCACCTGTTTACTTTCGGGATATATTTTTTGCTAATATGTCTACTTCCCAACGAAGCGAAGGTATGAATGCTTTATTGAAAATTCTGTTAGACTCCCACACATCAATATATAAGTTTGTAATACAATTTGAAAAAATTGTGGCAAGTCGATATGAAAATGAAAATTTACAAGAGTTCAAAATGAAGGATGGACAAGCTTCTTTGTGAACATTCAATCCTATTGAAGAACAAGCTCGCGATGTATACACAAAGAATGCTTTTATGGATTTTAGGGATCAATTGAAGGCTTCTACTGGTTATAGAATAACACAAATGGAAAATAACACATATAAGGTTTGTACTATAAAAAATCCTTCGAAACCTTATCAACGTATGTACTCATATGTGGTATCCATATATGAAGATAACGAGAAAGTGTCTTGTAACTGTAAGATGGACTACAACAAAAACGGTCTATAGCGACACTTTTAAATGTAGGTATATGTCAAAAAAGTGCTGCTAGCTAAAATTACCGACACTTTTAAAAAGTGCTGCTATATGTGGGGTCGCTAGGTATATTGTGACAGTTAAAGAGTGTCGCTATAACCTAAAAGAGTGCTGCTAATTTACCAACACTTATTTAAGCATTTAACAACCGCCGAAACTCTATCTCATTGGCTGCGGTGGCGGAGGAGGACGACAGGAAAGGCTCTTCGTCTAGAATTTCAGTAGATTGAGTGAAGAGAGAAGAAAAGATGGTAATTGATTTTTCTTTTTTTTTTTTTTTTTGTTTGTAATCGGGCCAAATGGACTGGGTGTGGTGGGTTGAGTAGAGTAATCTTTTATTTTTGGTTGGATTGGGCTTTATATTTAGGCATTAGTAGATGTTTTTTTAAGTTTTAGCATAAATGGGACACTTACTCAAAAGTGTCCCAAACATGTGTCCCTATAACCTAATTCTGTTGTAGTGATATTTAATTATGCTGGAATTTTATGTGCTCATGCTCTCAGAGTGATACATTTTGTTGGCATCCATCACATTCCTCAAAACTATATAATGAAAAGATGGACAAAAGAAGCAAAAAGTGGTATACCAAGCGACAAAACTAGAAACGTAGAAATTGTTGACTCATCAAGTAGTAGAGCACAGTGGCATAAATCACTTAGTTTAATGCATTGAAAATTCATGAATGAAGGTACGAAAAACTTGAAGGCATATGAAGTGGCAAAAAAAGATATGGAATTGATTCTTAGCAAACTTACTTCGCTTAACAAAGAGCTTGAGTGTGTAGAAGCATTAAAAAATGACAAAGCCTTTGAACAGCATGGCACAACTATCTCACAATCAAGTTATATAAAAGTGGGTTTAGAATGTCAAGTGGCTAATGTGGATCTAGAAGGTCAAGTGGGTCAAGTGGTTAAGGATCCACCACAATCTCAATGTAAAGGTAAAAGGAGGCCGGAAAGAATTAAGCCACATGCCGAGAAAGTCAAAAAATTACGGACTTGCGCAAAGTGCAAAAGAAAAGGTCATAGTATTAGAACATGCAAAGAGGTAAATTTCTTTTATTGTTATTGATTTTTTCCTGTATACTATGTTAAAATTCTGATAGTGAAATTTAATTTCAGGAGCCTATACATGAGGATTTTAATGGTGGCAGTTCTACTGAGCGCGATGGATCAGTTGACGGTGGTTCTAGTTTCTCCACGTAAAATTGGGTTATTGTTGTAACAAAATGATCCAAGACAAGTCGTAGTGACTAATATTATTACTGTTGAGACTATTATTGTAGTTAATGCTGCTATTGTTGCTATTCGTATTGCTTTTGAGACTATTGTTGTTCTTAATGTTGTTGCAGAATTGGGTTAATGTTGCAGTTGTTGTTACTTGTGAGACTATTGTTGTCACGCCCCGGGACCGGCGGAGGCCCTCCCGGTAGCGTGCCCAGACCCGCCATATGTCAACACATATAAGGCGTCTACAATAAAAGCGGAAGTAAAGGCAAGTAATAAAACAAGTAGAAGAAGTGAAAATAACTAGCAACTAATGATATCAGAGCAAATATAGATCTATCATCTACACCAAGGTAAAGAAGTAAAGCTAGACAGTAAAAGGAGTCATAAAAAGTACAATATCTGTCTCAAATGTACAAAAATGGTGGTCTCTAGTACACTGGTAAAACGCTCAACCTCTCGCAAAATAAAACATAAATCGAGAGGTGGACCACCTAGCGACTCGTCCTCGAAGGAAGCTAGCTCGAAGCAACTCCCTTCCCGCGATCCCTNGGGAACCGGTCTCTCCCTGCGCGGGACCGGTCTCTCACTGCGAAGACGCGTTCGGGAACCGGTCTCTCCTGCCAGGGACCGGTTGCCTCAGGCTGCCTCAACACTGCTCACTGGGGGGACCGGTCTCTCCTTCCAGGGACCGGTCCCCGAGAGTAAAAACTCTCAAGACTTGTCCAAAGTTTCAGGTTTCGAACTTTTCGGGTCGGGTAACATTTTACAACCCTCCACCAAGTGTGGAAAAGCTCGAAACACAACCAAACACTCGAACCTCGCAATTTGCAAAGGTCCAGTGTGTTACAATTGTTGTTGTTAATGTTGCAACAGAATTAGAGAATTGGGTTAATGTTGCTATTGTGTTGCTTTTGAGACTATTGTGCTGCAAAATTAGAGAATTGGATTAATGTTGCTATTGTGCTGCAGAATTAGAGAATTGGTTTAATATTGCTATTGTTGTTACTAATAGTACTTATTTAGCCCTTGACTCTACATGTGTTCTCCTTAAAGGCAGACAAATTGGAAAAAAAATTTCTACAGGCCATATCTTCTTAATTGAAAAGTGATATTTCTATATTTTGTTGGAGTTTTCTAACACATGTACATGTGTACAAAGTCTGCAATTAACCTCTAAAAGAAACAAAAAGAGGAGTTTCATGTATGATAACTAACACACGATGCATACACGACCAGAATTGACTAAGAAGTGCATTTCATTTTACATCCAGAATTGACAAAGAAGTGCATTTCATTTTACATCATTGTGATCTCTCATTATCATATACCTTTCATTACTATACAGACTGCTATAATAATGAAAACAATACATAACAATATGACAAGCCCAATAAATATGAAAAACTTGTTTTCAACATCAACTCTCACTTCCTTGATTCTATCTAAAAGCTCGTTGTCACGATCTTTTAACGCCTGTATCTGATCAGCTATCTTCGCTTCTAAATACTCAATATGTTGAAGTGGCCAATCATTTGAAGATTTCTTCTGCGAACTTTCAGATTCAAAGGCCATACTTTTTCTCATCCTTGAAGAAATAGAACTTTCTGATTAAGATAGCTGTAATACACTGGACCTTTGCGAATTGCGAGGTTCGAGTGTTTGCTTTGTGTTTCGAGTTATTCCAGATATTCTGGAGGGTCGTTAATAGTGATTCGACCTATGACTCATATTCCGAGAATTGTAGTATTTTAAGTAGCGCTAAGGTCGCCAAAGTGGAGGACTTAGACTGCTCTCGGGTTGTCTTTTTTAGGGCTGTGTACCGGTACACCTTGATGGTTGTACCGGTACAGGGTTGATGGTTATACCGGTACAGCCCTAGGTTTGTACCGGTACAGAGTCAGTTTCCCTACCAATCCGAGGCTCGGGTTGCTGTCTGCTAGACTTTGTACCGGTACACTTTCCCGTTTACCGGTACACAATGCAGTACACAAACTGCTTGTTGAAGGGTGTATTTGCAATTGTTGCAAACTCTATGTAAGCTACCCCAGCCCCTTAGAGAGCTTTTTTGAGCCCTAAACAGCAGAAGAACAAGGTGAGTTCCCTTCCCCATGGTTTTTCTCCATTTTTTTATGGATTTTAGCAAGTTTTGATCTCCTCCGCTTTGCTTTTCTTCGCTTTTTGTTGGTTTCCACCATGGGAGAAGCCTTGAGCTCGTGATTGGAGCTTTGTAGAGGAAGGATCTTCAACCCTAGTGAACTTAGAACCTAGTTTGGAACTTCATTTGAGGTTAGTAGCATGATTCTTGCTTTAGATTCATGTTTTTATAGTCTTTGCTTCATGAAACCCTAGAAATGAGATTTTAGAATTTATTTTGAGAACTTTTGTTTAGAGGGTTTTGGAACCAAATTGATTGGTTTAGAACCTTTGTTTAGGTTGGTTTTGAAGGACTCTAGCTGCCATTTAGAGATTGAGAGAGCTTCCTTCACATTCGGTGAGTTTTTCACTCTTTTTTTTGAGTTGGTTAACGATCAACCTTAGAATTGTTCGTTTGATTCTTGTGTCTCTCTTTTTGTTACCTCTAGGGTGCTAGGAGACTAGTGGGCACCTTCGTCAGAGCAAACGAAGGATTGTGAGAGCCGTGGTGGGTTTCGCTTCGTGAAATTGGGGTAAAATGCCCCCTATCTGTATTATACTTGTCGTTTCATTGGAATGCATGCATATTCATGCTAGGTAGAATTTTTATGAATTTTAGAATACTTAAAATGCATGTGTTATGTATCATGAAAATTTAACTCTATATAGTAGAGCCTTATGTGTAGTAAGCATGCATGCGTAAAGTATTCTTCTTTGTGAGCAGGAAATATGTCTCATATGTTGAAAATAATTAGAATTATGTATTCGTAAACACTATACTCATACTTGGACTTAGTGAACAAAAGTGCCATAAAGAGGCACCTGAATTAGTAAATTATGAAACTGCAACATAGAGACATAGTGATAGGCCACTTTGACATCGACTATATTCTATGTTTTAGACATGATGACATAGTGATAGGCCATCGAGACATTCGCTACATTTCATGTTTTAGACATGATGACTTGAGACTTGAGACGGACTTTTACGCTTGCTTGCCATTATGCTCATTCGCACATGCTTGTGAGGGTCGCTCCCTACAAGCCGGCACTCTGGAAATAGCCATCGCGACACATGCTCGCTCGTGCGGGATTGGGTGCCGAAATAGGTTGCCGTAGGAGAGGCTCATTCGTAGAGTGGGGATGTTGACTACCACGGGGCCATTAGGCACGACGCAGGCCGGACTACCCACGGGTAGGTCCCACAGGATTGGTACATTGGTGACTCAGTATACCGAGTGGACATTGACTAGAATAGTAAATAATGACATTTTACTATTTAGCTTGTGGGCATTATGTTTGTTGCACTCTTGGACTATCATGTTACAGTAGCTCTATTACTTATGCAAATTCATGCTACGTAGAGATATCATGTTGTAGTAAGCTTTCATATCTAGATGCTTATGGATTACATCACTCATACTTGTACTTACCCTTTTAGCTTTTGGGCCCAGTGGCACATTTCACTGAAATCAGTAATTGCTCACTGGGAACTATTATTTAATAGTTCTCACGCCCTCTGTTTTATAGTTTCTTTTCAGAGCCCTCTTCACCGGCGGAGGCACGGGATCGCGGTAAGGGGATCGCTAGCTAGATAGCGAGGAGTTACTTTTTACTCTTAGGTGGTTTTCTCTCTTTTTGTGTTTTGGGGAGTGAGAGATTTTTGTACCCATGTATAGAGACCACCATGTTATTATGTTTAGCACTTGTATTTGACTCCTTTCTGTGTACTACTTTATGGATTTATTTTTTGTGGATTTAGCTCTTTACTTATCACCTTGTTGTAGACACTAGGTATTGTATGCTCTGATATCTCTAGATCTCTTCGTACTATTTATTTATTGTTTATTGTAGACGCCTTATATGTTTTAGACGTATGGCAGGTCTGGACACGTGCCGAGCGGGCTTCTGCTGCATGGGTCCCGGGGCGTGACAATAGTTCTCTATCTTTTGCTTCATTCTTATCTACCCATTAAAAAAAGTTACAATAATTTTTCTTTTCGTTTCGATATTTCAGACAGCTATAAAATTGCATCCCTTCAGAACGTGGTTGACGTGAAACTCTTAACATAGCTATTTCATTGCATTTGCAACGAACAACCCCGTTTTCATTAGATTTTCCTCGGTAATATGCCATTCGTATTCTACAAAAAAAATAACAACTTTTAGATAGTTTCTAACAATTGTACAGAAAAATTTTTTCAATAATGAGAAAGATAACTGATTAATATATCGAATCAAATGATCAAACTAAATCAGTTACCTTGGTTTTTACAATTTATAACTGCAAGCTAAGTATCAATTCCTACAGGGTACAGCATTGCAATAAGGTGAAAACCACTACTACATTCAGAGTGCAAAACTATAATTTTTCCAGGCAGCAAGTAAAATTTTTTCAGATATAAAACTTTTCTTAAAACGTTATATGCACTATCTCAGAGAGCAATAGAGTATTCTTTACTGACAGATGTATCAGATATGTCATAAGTAATTTTCACATGCTTTTTGAATCATAGCCATAATATAGATCTCTGATTGTGTGAAACAAATAAATCATCAGAAAGTAACACATAGTGTCCCATTTTAGACCTTACTCAAGCAGCCGCAAAAATTACCAGGGCATTGACTACTAATTCTAACATTTTCATTTAATCACATTTGAAATACTGCTATACTAGCAAAGATTGCCTGATTAGATAATTCTTTATTTGTTAATTTTTTGCATAGCCTGATAACCATCCTAGATAATTTGTTATTTGTTAATTTTTTGCATAGCCGGATAACCATCCTAAATAAACTGCTATACTAGCTAAATAGCCAAAACAAGTGCATTCTTCATTGTCTCTTCTACCAAAAGACTAATACAAACCCCCTAACTTTGAGGATATAGATACAAAGAGATGATGAGGAAAGCGGAGATAGTACTGAAAGTTAAAAATGCTTATCTAACTTTTACTTCTTTTAGATGGTATCTACCATGGTCAGAAGTCTGAGAAGTCTTAATCATCTCTCCCAATTAGGTTTCTAGAGGGTTAATTTCACTTAGAAATCCCCACGAGCAAAAGCCCCAATTTGGGTGCCCTAGCTCCATAGCATATATCAAACCCAGGGTTTGATCGTATTGGGAAGCAAAAGTAGCTTCATTCTACTCTAGAAAGTCCATTAAAACCATTCTTAGGTTAATCAAAACCCTACTTAGGGTTCCACCATGAGAGAAGGTTGAAGCTTTCCTTCAAGCTTCACCATTTCCACAATTCCATGGTTTTGATCTCAAAAGGAAGCAAAAGAAAGCTTCAAAGACTCTAGAGATTCTATAAAAACCATTCTTAGCCTAATCCAAACCCTAGTTTGGGTTCTACCATGATTAGGGTTCAAAGCTTACCTTGTAAGCTTTCCTTTTCCTAGCTAGGGAAGGAGATGAGGGGTCTTCTTCTCCTCCTTGCCTTCTTCTTCACCTTCTTTCTCCCTTTCTTCTCCTTCTTCTCCTTTCCTTTCTTCTCCTTCTTGTCTTTTAGAGAGAGAAAGAGAGATGAGAGAGTGTGAGGGGGGAGTGAAATGGGAAACATCTCATTTTCCCCCATACTATACTCTATGGGTTGCAAAATTGCAGTTAAACCCCTCAACTATCATCTTGATACACTGCCCGAACTGGGCACTTTTCGTGCTCGGGGACCGGTCTCCCCGACTTGGGACCAGTCCCATAGAGCTCTCCCCGCGGGCAGCAGGGCGCACGCGCGACGCAACCGATCTCTAACTGGGGGACCGGTCTCTCGGGGACCGGTCTCTCCCCGCAGGGACCGATTCCCGAGAGCTGGTCTTCTGGGACTTAGCCGATTTTCAGCTTTTCTCATTTCTCACGCGTTCGGGGACCGGTCTCTCCCACTAGGGACCGGTCCCCGAGAGCTCAAAAACTGCAGTTTGCATATTTTTGATTCTTTAGCTCTCGAAAACCTCCCACAACGCACTTTTACTCACTTTAACACCTTCGGACTTTCCGAAGTGTACCATCCTCGCACTTTTGTCAATTTGACTAAAGTTCGATATTTATTTTTCGAATTTTCGGTACATTACATTCTCCACCCCTTTAAAATAATTTCGTCCGCGAAATTACGCATATCTTAACTTGTCGACTCAAATAGATGCGGATACTCTCTCAGCATGGTCTCCTCGAGTTCCCAAGTGGCTTCTCGCACCGCATGGTTGCTCCACTAAACCTTCACATATGGAATCCTGCGACTCCGCAGCTTCCTTTCTTCTCGATCGAGGATGCACACCGGGTACTCCTCATAAGACATATCCTCACGTAACTCCACGGGCTCGTACTCCAATACATGTGTCGAGTTGCGAATATACTTTCGAAGATTTGACACATGGAAAACATTGTGAACTCCCGCGAGTTTCGGTGGTAATGAGAGCTTGTACGCTACCGCACCCACACGCTCTAATATCCCAAATGGTCCAACATAACGGGGACTTAGCTTCCCACGGAACCCAAATCGTTTTACTCCTCGGATTGGCGATACTCTCAAAAATACACGGTCTCCAACCGCGAACTCTAAATCCTTTCTTCGCTTGTCGGCATAACTCTTTTGACGAGATTGCGCCATCGCCAACTGTTGACAGGCAAGGCGAACTTTCTCCTCCGCCTCGCGTACTACATCCGGGCCAAGAGCCGTTCTCTCGCCCACGTCGCTCCAATGGATAGGAGAACGACACTTTCGACCATATAGTGCTTCAAATGGCACCATCGCTATGCTTTCTTGATAACTGTTATTGTATGCGAACTCCGCCATCGGCAAGAAATCATGCCATCCTCCTTTGTAATCTAGCACACACGCTCAAAGCAAGTCCTCGAGGATCTGTATCGTCCACTCCGACTGTCCATCACTCTGAGGATGAAATGCAGTACTAAAATCGAGCTGTGTGCCTAGCGCGTCCTGTAAGCTCTTCCAGAAATGAGACGTGAACCTCGGGTCGCGATCGGATACGATCGACACTGGAACCCCATGAAGTCTCACAACCTCGTCGAGGTAAACTTGAGCTAACTTGTCTCCCGACCATGTGGTATGTATCGGCAAAAAGTGTGCCGACTTTGTCAATCGATCCACTATCACCCATATCGCATCGTGTCCGCCTTGTGATCGAGGCAAACCGGTAACAAAGCCCATCGCTATATCTTCCCATTTCCACACAGGTATAGATAGACTTTGTAGATTTTTCGCCGGAAATCGGCGCTCGGCTTTCACCTGTTGGCACGTTAAACATTGCGCCACGAACTCCCCAATATCTCTTTTCATACTCGGCCACCAATAATGCTATTTCAAATCCTTGTACATTTTAGTGCCGCCGGGGTGTATACTATAAGGGGATTGGTGCGCTTCTTGCATAATCGCCCTTCGAATATCATCATCTTTGGGCACGCACCAACGATTTCGAAATCGAAGTGCGCCGTTGGCTCCAATGCCAAAATCCTCGGCACTACCATTCTCAACTTCACCTCATACCTTATGGAGATAAGGGTCTGAAGCTTGTAACTCCTTGATCCTCTCCAATAGGGTCGGTTGCACAACTAATGCGGCAAGTGTAGCCGGTACTCTGGGCGCTAACACTTCCAACCCAAGCCTTTGCATCTCCTTTTGCAATAGCTGTTGAGGCGTAATTGCCGTCGCTAAATTCTCCGCCGATTTTCTACTTAGAGCATCGGCCACGACATTGGCTTTCCCGGGGTGGTATAATATAGTGACATCGTAGTCCTTCAATAATTCCAACCACCGCCGCTGTCGCATGTTCAATTCCTTCTGGGTGAACAAGTATTTGAGACTCTGTGATCGGTGTAGATCTCACAATGTTCACCATACAAGTAATGCCTCCAAAGCTTTAACGCGAAAATCACCGTGGCTAACTCGAGGTCGTGAATCGGGTATTTCTCATAGCTCTTTAATTGGCGCGATGCATACGCAATGACTCGCCCATTTTGCATTAACACACACCCGAGACCAACATAAGAGGCATCACTATACACTACAAAAGTCTCCCTCGGAGTCGGCAAGGCAAGCACCGGGGTCGACGTCAATCTGCTCTTTAACTCCTCGAAGCTTCAATCGCAATCGTCGCTCCACACGTACCTTACTCCTTTATGCGTGAGGTGCATTAGTGGAGTGGTTATTTTGGCGAACCCCTCCACGAACCGCCGGTAGTAGCCCGCAAGTCCAAGAAAACTGCGGACCTCCGCTACATTCATCGGGCGAGGCCAATCCTTTATTTTCTCTACTTTCTTCGGGTCTACCGAAACTCTATCGCCCGACACCACATGGCCCAAGAATGTGACCTCCTTTAGCCAAAAGTCACACTTCTTCAACTTTGCATAGAGCTTCTCCTGTCTGAGTATTTGCAGCACAGCTCTCAGATGCTCTTCATGCTCCTCTTTACTTTTCGAGTAGACCAATACGTCGTCTATAAACACCACGATGCATCGATCCAACAACGGCCTGAAGACTCGGTTCATCAAGTCCATAAATGCTGCCGGGGCGTTACTAAGCCCAAACGGTATTACCGTGAACTCATAATGGCCATACCGCGTACGGTACACCGTCTTGTGCACATCCTTCGGTCTAATCTTCAGTTGATGGTACCCCGATTGGAGATCAATCTTCGAATACACCTTGGACCCTTGCAACTGATCGAATAAATCGTCAATCCTTGGCAACGGGTACTTGTTCTTTATCGTCACTTTGTTCAACTCGCGATAATCTACGCAGAGTCGAAGTGTGCCATCCTTTTTCTTCACAAATAGCACCGGAGCTCCCCACGGTGACACACTCGGCCTCACGAAGCCTTTATCGAGCAAGTCTTGTAGTTGGCCTTTCAACTCCTTTAGCTCCACCGGTGCCATTCTATACGGAGCCTTCGAAACTGGTTCCGCCCCGGGAATCAAGTCAATGACAAACTCAACTTCCCGGTCCGGTGGCAGTCCCGGTAACTCCGCCGGAAATACATCCGGGTACTCGCACACTACTCGAATATCTCCCAACTCTGGGTACTCCTTTCGAGCATCCACCATGGTTGCCAAATAGGCCTTACACCCTCCTTTGATCATTCTCTTCGCCCTTACAGACGATATAGTCGCCGCGAAGCGCCTACTTTTGCACGCTTGGTAGACTAACTCTTCTTGATTAGGCTCACGAAAAGTGATCACCTTGCTTTCACAATCTATCACCGCATAGTACTTGGAGAGCCAGTTGGTCCCCAAGATAACATCGAATCCCCACATCTGATCTAGCACTAGCAGATCAATCGGTATAATCCAATCGCCTATTTGCGCTGGACACGCCAAACACTCATTGTGGATACTGAATGAATGTTCTGGGGCATTCACCCACCAGTAATCCTCGTTGTATACCATCTCTACGCCATGAGTTTTAGCAAATGAGGTGCTAATGAATGAATGAGATGCGCCTGTATCAAACACTGCTCTAGCTCTAGTGCCTTTAATCACAATTATACCTGCCACGACGTCGTCGGGTGCTGCAGGTTGCTGCTATTCCACCTTAACGGCAAAGACTCGGCCGCTAGGCGCTCTCGATCCCTCCGGCTGACGCGGTGCTGACGTGCGCCCAGCCGACATCGCCGGTGGTAACCCCGCAAGCTGTCTCGGGGTAGACGGTGCTTATGCCGCCGTCGGCGCAGACGACGTCCATGTCGGGCAGTCCCGGATAAGATGTCCCGGTTGGCCGCACTTGAAACATTTGCCGTCTTGCTGCGGGCAAGTCCCACTTGGTGCTCTCCGCCATAAATGACGCACCGAGGTGGTCTCCAATTCCTCGACTGCTGTCGGGGTACCGAGGGGGTTTCTTAGCATTCAGCCGACCCCCGGCACCGCTCGCTGTTCTCTTCTTGCCTTTGTCCTTTGACTCGGCCATAGCCTCCCTTTCTTCACGTACGTGGGCGCTACCGTGCTACGCCCACAAAGCTCTATCAAAGACCTCCGCAAAGGTCGACAACTTCAGAATCTGCACCTTTTCATATATCCTCGGTTGGAGTCCTCGCAAAAATCAGTCAGCCCGATCCCGATCATCTCAAACAACATCGGGGACACAGTCTATGATGTGAGAGAATTCTTGCTCATATTCTCCCACCGATTGATCACCCTGTCTCAACTTGCGGAATTTTTCTTGTAACCTCCGCTTCACCGTGTCGGGGAAGTAGTTCGCGAACACCGCTCTCTTGAACTCCTCCCATAGCATAAGCGGAAGATTGGTAGGTCGATCCCGCTTAACTTGCTTCCACCACACCATCGCCGCCTTCTAAAGACAATGGGTGGCGAGGTACACTTTATCCTTCTCCGAGGTATTTAGGTCCTCGAAGAGTGTCTCCATCGAGTCGATCCACGACTCCACCACCGCTGGCTCCACCAATCCACCTTCAAAGACAGGTGGGTTGAACTTCTTGAACTGAATGAGAGCCGCCAACGTGCGCTCCCGCTCCGCTTCTATCGCCGCATTATCTAGATTTGAGGTTTTCGATCCGGCCGGTACTACCGTAACTGGGACAGCCGCTGCTGCTGCCGCTCCCTCGTCCATGCTCGGCACTACCACAGGGGGCGCGACATGCTCGACACCCGCCTGGGCCGCCGCAGCCTGCTGACGCTCCAAAGCCTCCTGGAGCCGCTGAATCTGCTCCCCTTGGCGTTGAACAGACACCGCTTGTTGCCGCACTACACTGATAAGCGCGGCCATCTGCTCCCTAAGCTCCCCGTCGCCACTCGCTCCGGATCGCTCGGGCTCTACATTCGGCTCCTCCGGCATCGACCTTGTCCGTGGTTGTCCACGAGGTGCCATTGCTTCCTGAAAAAGAAGCAACTCGCATTAGCTACATGACCAACATTACTTGACCATACCCAATCCGGCGAAAGCAACATGCACATTCATCCTTGCCTCAAGCGTCATGTCGTCGGCCGCCCGACACAACACTAGAAGTAGAGGTTAAACGAAAATTAAACTTAGCCTCTAATCACATTAGAGACATCCCAACTTAATCCAATCACATGCTTTTGCTAACTTTGATTCCATGTCGCTCACGTTTCCTAGATCCTTAAGGTCTTCCAATTCTAAGGGTCTCTAGGTCCATTCCTATTCTTTCACTCTTGGTTCTGATACCACGATATCTGTCACGCCCCGAGACCGATACCAATTTGGGCCGGCCCGAGCACGTCAAACAGACGCCGAACGGACAGAGTTTCCCCTGTCCGCCCAAGGCTCATCACATGTACATTTACAAACAAGAAGTGCACTAGCGAAAACATACAAATACGGCTTACACGAAGGTAAGCAATAGCCACGAGTGAAAGAAAGGGAAACTAACATTCATTTTGTACTATGATTCAATTTAGATCATATACATTACATCCAACTTGTACATTTTCGATTCCTCTCATTTCATTACATCATTATATCATTTCTTTCTTACATCACATTTACCTCAAAAGAGAGCTTTACATTCTTTTCTTTACATCATTAATCATCAGATATAAAAGATGACAATAGGGTGGTTACTAACAAAATATGAAATAACCCAAGTCTGGTGGCCTCTGACTATGGTGCGATACCTTTACCGCGGTCGCTCGCCGGCTCGCTCGGTCCCGGCTCTGTGGAATAGTGGGGTGAGAACTACAACAAAGTTCCCAATGGGTTCGGCCCCAACATCATCGACTTTCCCACTAGGACTAACTCAGGCATAATAGAAAGGATAAGCTGAATATAGTAACCAATCTATAACATGATGCTAATATACCTGAATAATAAAGCAAGAAATATGCTCAATATAAAACTCATGCAGATTATGCAAGTTATTTATTCATCCTCTTTACTCTTTATTCTTTGTTCTTTATTCTTTGTTCTTTAATCTCACGGCTAACCCGGGGGTTTCGCCACATTAATTTGGTTCACATTAAGTCCATCATCGCGGGCCCTCAGCTTCCTCCGCTAAGACCGTCCTTGGGCTTACTTCAAAGACTCTTGAGATTCTATAAAAACCATTCTTAACCTAATCCAAACCCTAGTTTGGGTTCTACCATGATTAGGGTTCAAAGTTTACCTTGTAAGCTTTCCTTTTCCTAGCTAGGGAAGGAGAGGATGGGTCTTCTTGTAAGGAAGTGAATCCTCGAAATTCGAGGATTAGACTTCGATTGGAATCGACTATTTGTCGAGTGCGTAAGCTTCGGAAAGTCCGAAGGTGATTATAATGTCAAAAACGCATTAAGAAAAAGGTCCGCGGGAGCACCAGTGCGAAATCTGCACTCGAGCAGAAATGCTCTCGGTGACCGGTCCCTAGCAGGGAGGGACCGGTCCCATCAGGCTGGGCTGCGGGGGTCTCTGATGAGACCGGTCCCTGGCAGGCAGGGACCGGTTCCCGAACGTTGGCCGAGTGAGAATTAGCCGAAATTTGGCTAAGTCCCGAGAACCCCGCTCTCGGGAACCGGTCTCTCGGACAAGGACCGGTCTCCCGGGGACCGGTCTCTCAGGCAAGGACCGGTTCCCGAACGCGAAATCCCCTCTGCCTGATTGTGCAGCTTTCGGGGACCGGTCTCCCCGAGCTGGGACCGGTCCCTCACTATGAAAATAGCCCAGTGAGGGCTGTTTCAAAGAATGAAAAGTTGAGGGGGCTATCTGCAAAATAGCCTATATGAAGGCTTAGGGCCCTCTCTCTCCCTCTCATTTGCTCTCTTTCCCTCTCTCTATAGAAAAAAAAAAAGAAAGAAGAAGAAGAAGGAGAAGAAGGAGTGGAAGGAAAAGAAGAAGAAGTGGAAGGAGAAGACAAAGAAGAAGAAGAAGAAGGTCTTCTTCCCTCTCTCCTTCAAGCTAGAGCAAGCTTGGAGCTTGACTTAAAGGTAAGCTCTAAATCCTCTAATGGTGTTTTTAGGGTTTGAGGTTTTTGTTGCTTAGAATTGATTCAAATGGGACCTAGAGGAGATGAATAGATGGTTCGGGCTCGCAATTGAAGCTCGCACCACGGATTTCCCCCTCATTGCCATTCTAGGGCACGGATTTGGGATTTTGGCAAATTTAGGGTTTTGATCTAGTTTGGTGGGTCGCAAATCAAATTGCTAGGTCTCGGAATGCGTCGGCGAAGACGGTTCGTTGATCCGACGAGCGAGTGCGGAGAAATCGCTGAATTGGGTACTCGAGGGCTCGCTTCGCCTCGAGGAGTTGAGGTGACGTGCAAGGACCGCAGCGTCGAGTTTTCTACCATCACGGCATCGCCAAGAGGTGGGTGGTGTCCATCCCGAAGCAATCAGGCTCCCTTTTATGTCTTAGTGTTTTGAGAACTTGCATCCTGTGTTTACATGCATTGTAGGATAATTGGGCATCGCCTTTCCTTATGCTTTCCTAATTGATATTGTATTATGCATTAGTTGCTGAATATAGGGGATTGACGAGGATNCGACAGAATCACCAAGGTTCGGGAACCGGTCTCTCATCACAGGGGACCGGTTGCATCATGATTTACGCAGTGAGGACCTTGAGGGAACTGGTCTCTCCATTTCAGAGACCAGTCCCAGAACACAAGAAAGTTCAGAAAAGTTGTTTAAAAACAATCTAATCCTTCTGAACTTATTTTAATTATGTATCTTCAGCACACATAATCTTTTCTTCATACCTTAGGTGTCGATCTTTCCGAATGAGTCTTTGTCCTCCAATTTGAATCTTTTCTCAAAAATTTCTGCGATCAACTCTTCAAGACTCCAAACAACTTTACGAAATTCGCCAACCTATAAAATCCTTAACAAGTAGTGCGCTCCGGAGTCAGTCACGAGGGATGGCCTATTTGGGGTCCCGTGGGATAGGGATGGCCTACTTGGGGTCCCGAGGGATGGCCTATTTGGGGTCCCGCAGACGGTCTCGGATGTGTAGTAATTGAGACGGCTAGATAAGTAATGGATGGATCCTTGAGTAAGCCACGAGATTGATGAACCAGTAAATAGCCTTACCTTTTTGGACATATGAAGAGCTAGTTGATTATCTATTTCATTGTGCATGCATCCATTATATACATGATTCGGGCACAGTAGCGTAGTTTACTCTTCTGTTATTACAGTTTTTCATATCTATCTATCTATCTGTTCATCTACTTGTGCCCACTTGGACCTAGTGGGGAGACCGGCAGAGTCGGCGGCCGAACCCACTGGGAACTATGGAAGATAGTTCTCACCCCACACTTTTCAGGTTCGAGCTAGGGCGTCCCGGGCGAGCGCGAGGATCGCGGTAAGGGCCTAGCGCCCTAGTTGCATTAGCTATCCACCTATTTTGCATTAGCTCCACCTTGTATCTATGTTTGAGAGTAGATGCTGTATAGGGTGAGGGTTGAGTGGTTGTATTTATGTTTTGGAAGAATGTAAAAGATGGAATTATATGTATTGAGTTGAATAACTGTAATAGATAGAACCTTCTCTCTTTATCTACTTGTATATTTCATACTTGTACCTTGCTCTCGTTTGTTCGCACTGGTGGTGCTTCTTGATCGTGTATTTATGAATTGATTTCCTGGATAAATTCTTATACATGATCATTTGGTTAGCCTTGGGCGGACATGGGAGGTCCTGTCCGTTCGGCGTCTGTTCGACGCTCCCGGGTCGGACCAAATTGGTAGCGGTCTCGGGGCGTGACAGATAAAGTAGTATCAAAGCACCAGAGCAAGTAAGAGAGAGTCTAGGATGACCTAGGAGACCCTAGGTTGGTAAACCCTAAGGTTATAGGGATGTGAGTGAACGTGAACCCATGGTGGTGGCGGAAGTTGATCGATTCGGTCGAAGTTGATGTTATGTCTCTAGCTGTGAATAGAGACGGATCCAAGTGACACTAGTTTCTTGGCTCGTAGTGGTTGTGTCGGCGGCCGACGACGCAACACTAAGAGTCCGACACTAGAGCACTTGCGAGCTTCCGCCCGATTTCATTGTTGAGTTGTTTAGTCTCGTGAACGTTGAGAAGTTATCGGGTTAAGATAACTAACCGAGTTGTTGCTTTTCAGGAGCAAATGTCCCCACGATATTACGTGCGTAGGTCTGCTCCGGTACCGCCTTCCGCGGAGCCCGAGCAGCCAAGATCAGAGGAAATGCAGGAACTGCGGGAGCAGATCGCTGCAATGTTGGGCGCGATGCAGCGCCAGGAGGCTCGATTCGAGCAGCTCCAGGGATTCGTGGAGCGGCAAGCGGCGGCAGCGGCCGCGGCCGCGGCAGCAACTGAAAGCCGTGATCCACCCCCACCCTCGGCGCGCATTCATGAAGCGGTTGAGG
The DNA here is from genome assembly GCF_001540865.1 of Ananas comosus. Lineage (NCBI taxonomy): Eukaryota > Viridiplantae > Streptophyta > Magnoliopsida > Poales > Bromeliaceae > Ananas > Ananas comosus. Next base: position 9,494,791 of record NC_033632.1, on the reverse strand, counting down.
GTGAGGGCATAGCGGCAGTCCCAGTGGCGGCGGTACCCCCGCCGGCAAGTGCACCTCCGACAGCTTCGGGTTCGGTGACACTTGGTGCGACGGCCGACGAAGTGGAGTGGGAGCGTGCGCTAACGGCCCTAATGATGTTCCTGAAGTTTAAGCTACCAACCTTTGAAGGGGGAAAGGTGGAGCCGTCAGTGGTGGAGTCTTGGATTGACTATGGAGACTCTCTTCGAGGACTTATACACCCCGGAGAAGGATAAGGTGCCCCTCGCCACCCATTGCCTCGACAAGGCGGTGAAGGTGTGGTGGAAGCGGCTGAAGCGGGATCGACCCTCTGACCTTCCACCAATGCTCTGGGAGGAGTTCAAGACGGAGATGTTTGGAAATTACTTCCCCGACACCGAGAAGAGGAAGTTAAAGGAGAGGTTTCGCAAATTGAGGCAGGGGGATCGTTCAGTAGCAGACTACGAGCAGGAGTTCTCCCATATCATAGATTGTGTCCCAGACGTGGTCAAAGATGACGGGGACAGGGCCGAATGGTTTTTGCGGGGACTTCGGCCATGGATATATCGGGCAGTGCAATTGTTCCAGCTCACGACTTTCGCCGAAGTTTTCAATAAGGCGCTGTGGGCAGAGCATGGAGATGCCCACGTGCGGGAGGAACGTGAGTTATTGGCTGGACCCCAGGACAGGGGGAGGAAGCGATCGTGCGGTGGTTCGGGGGGACAATCTAGTTCGAGAAGGCCCCCGAAGTATCCGCGGTCGCAATCGTGGGGTCGTGGGCCGCAGGGCAATGGCCCATTACGTGTCACGACCCGACACCGCCCAATTGGGACAGTTCGGGTCCAAAACAGACCGCCCGAACGGACAGAGTTTTCCCCTGGCCCGCACCGAAGCGTAACAAAGTCTATGCATACATATCCAACAAGAATGTTAGATTCAACACTTGAGAGAGTAATCACAGATACAGAGAATGTTAAACTATATATTTACATTCACTTGTTCACACACGGAAGAACCGATTACATATTTCACTTTTATTCTCATAGCATTTTGTCACGGCCCCAGGACCCAGCGCGAAGCCCGCGCCTGCGGTGCCCAGACCCGCCATACGTCTACAACATATAGGCGATCGTTAAAAAAAAAAAAACAATAATAATAAAAGCAATAGTAAAAGACATTAGGGAGTATCAGGGCATAAAAAATGTTAAATGCGCAAAACCAGGGATAAGGCATAAAACTGATAAAAATCACTAAATAAAAACAATTAAAGTGATACGAGAAAATCCCAGATACGAGTGTATTAGGTAGATTACATAGGTGTCTCTATACATGGCATACCAAAAAACTCTCACTCTCTCAACTACAAAAAAAGAAAAGAGTAACCACTAGGCAAAGTACACGCTCCTCGCCTAGCTTTAGCTAACGATCCCCTTTTCCAGCCGATCCCGTGCCTCCGCCGGTGCCGCAAGCTCGAAAGTAAACCATAAAACACGGCATGAGAACTATTAAAAATACGATCCCAGTTGGGCAATTATGACTTCAGTGAATGCACCGCGAGGCCAAAGCTACAAAGATGTTATGTGACTATAAAAGTTAGAATAAAGCGAAAGATAAGTAAATGTAACTTTACTAGAACATGATTATCTCTACTTAGCATAATTAGCATAAGTTATGAAGAACTATGCCATGAAGTAAAAGTCCTCCAACTATCATAATGTTCACACATGCGAAATAGTAAACAGTTCCGTGTTTACATATTCTAGTCAATGTCAAGTAGTACACTACAGTCATCATCTGTCCACATGTGCATAATGACATACTCAAAGTCAAATCTGAAGAGACCACCGAAGGCTGTCTTATGGCCCTGAGACCCACCCGTAGGTGTCTGGCGGACTGCTGAGCCTAATGGCCCGTGGTAGTCATTCATCCCCACCCTAGGAATGGAGCATGTCCCACGACAATTCACTTCGGGCCCAATCCCGCACGGCGAATATGAATCGCAGATGGCTATCTCCCGGAGTGCCGGCTTGTAGGAGCCGACTCACAGCATGTGCGATATTGAGCACATGGCAATAGTCAAAAACGCATTCTATCGCACAGTACCAAGTCCTCATGCTAATAACAGTGAATGTGTCAAGTATCCAATGGCCTATCCCTATGTCATCAGGTCTCTAACATGAATTATAACAGATATGTAGTGGCTATCAATATGTCTCTACGTTGCCCAGTTTCAGAGCTTTACTAGTTTCAAGTGCCCCTTATTATGAACTCTTAGTTCTCTATGTCAAAAGCATGGGAACTATTGTTCCAAAGTTACATGATTCCAAGTCTAATCCTCATAAAGATGTATTTGTCACTTGCCAAAATAAACACTTTTCTCCATATGCATGCATTCTACTATATAACTTACTATATGAAGTGAAATTCTTTGCGTAACACACAAGCATGTCATTATAAAGGCCTAAAATCATATAAATTCCAATTTACATAGAAATGATTTAAAAATATTTTACAACAAAGTAGAAAGAGCATAGGCCATTTCCGCGCCCATTTCCACGAAGCCAAACCCACCGCTCGTCAACGAAAGCTTTCGTTTTCCCACGACGAAAGGCGTCCACCACACTCCTAGTACCCTAAAGGTATGAAAAAACAAGTAGTCTCTAGTCGAAACAAACTGACGCTAAAGTTCAATCATTAACCAACGCAGCTAGGTTGGAAAAACTCACCTCAAGTGAAAAACCCTCTCTTAATCTTCAAATGAAGTTAGAGTCTTTCATCCTAACCTATATAAAGGTTCCAAACCATCAAAAGGTTTCAAAGCCCCAAATCAAAAAGCCCCAAATCTAACCTTAGAATTCCAATCTAAGGTTTCATCTAGTAAACCTAAAAAAAACATGTATCAAGTAGGGATTTACATGCCTACCAACCTCAAGAGGAGGTTCAATCCAAGCTACAAAACCAAAGTAGGGATTGAAGTTTGATCCTCCACAAAGCTCACCGCAAGTCGAAGCCTACCAGGTGAGAAAATGGGGAAGAAGATGATTGCTCCAAAGCCTCCAAGCAAGCCTCCTTCTCCGTCTTCTTCTTATTCTTCATTCTCTCCCTCTCTTCTTCTCTCTCTAGAATAGCTGGAGGACGAAATGAGAGAGAAGAGGGTGCAAATGGCCCAGAATTAGGCCATTAAAAGCAACAAAATCCACTTAGGTCCCTCAAAAAAACTCAAATTTACATCAGCCCTGGTCTGGGCAGTTTTCGCCCAGAGGGACTGGCCTCCCGACCTGGGACGGTCTCTCAGCCTTGCCTTCGAAAATCAAACGTTCGGAACCGGTCTCTCCCTGCGCGGGACCGGTTCTCTCCCTTGCGCCAGACGTGCTCGGGACCGGTTCGACTGCCAGGCGACGGTTGCCTCGCCGGCTGACGCCAAGCACTGTTCACTGCGGGGACCGGTCTCTCCTATCCAGGGGAACGGTCCCCGAGAGTAAAACTTCAGGATTCTGCCAAAACTCTTGAGATCGAAACTTTTAGGTCGGTATACCAGTCGACGGCTCACCAAGTGTGGAAAAGTTCGAATACAAATCGACACTCGAACCCTCGCAATTTGCAAAGTCAGTGTGCTACATACATACAACCAAAAAGCCATTCTCTCAAATACATACATATTCTTCACAAAAGGCCGTTTTACATATCATTCTTTTTCTTTTTATACTCGAGGGTAGTGAGCTAATGCCGTGATCCACTCTATCTACCTGCGCGACGCCCTCTGCCGCGATTCCTCGAACACGCGTCGAACTAGCTCTGCCCAAAACAGGGTTGTGAGAATCATATTATCCATAGTTCCCGTGGGTTTCCGGCAGCCGACCCCGCCGATTATTTTTCACTAGGTCCAAGAAAGCATAGAACAATAAGAGGTCAACATGTCAAGGAATAATAGATATAACAATTAAGCACTTGCTCATCCAATCCTATTCGATGCCTCAAATGTTAGCATATGCCTTATATCAATCATCGTCAACAAGTACATGATTTAAGTCTGTCATGTATGCAACTATATCGAATCCATGATTCATGCTGTTGTGTCAAAAAATCCAAACGATTCGCCAGAAGGTCGAAATCACGTCGCAAATACTGTCACGGACCGTGACGTCTGCCGAGGGCGCACGTCGTGACTTCTCCCCGTCTTAATTCATTGTGATACAACTCCAAGCTCCTGCTTGAGGCGCCGACCATGCAACAAGCTTTAACAACAATGCTAGTATGCATTAAGGCCCCTACCAGAGGACCGCGGCGAATACTACATCGCAATCACAAAGGCATGCTTTGCTCAGGTCGGCCAAATGCATTAGTTTCCAATTCTACAATATCATTGGTTACATTACTAGTTCTCATGATCTAGTCTATTCTTACATCATAATCCACATGTATATTCATAGCAACTCATACAAAATGTACAAATATCTATGATTGGCATCATATAAAAATTCTCATGCTAACAGTACATGTTCCACATCGATCTCAAACATCATGCAAATAGATATTCCTCCGCCGTAATCATGCAATCATGATCATTATCCCTCAAGCATGAATTACCACAAACTCATAGGATTCCACTTATTCTATGCATGATGATATCATGAATCAATAAAAGTAGAACTTAGACATAGAATGAAACTCGGCTATTTCGGATAGCACCCCCCACCTCGTGATGTCGACACGAAGCGAGTAGCCTAGCAGCGCGATTTACGGCCGTTGTTTTCTTCCAACTGCAACAAATGAAGCAAAAATAGAATTTTCTTCACCTTGACCACCACCGGCTCAACAGAATCTCAATCCGAATGATCCTCCGTGTCGGTTTTACCTTCAATTGCGGAAACATATTATCAATTGAGATTAAAACCTCTCATGATCAAGAGCTCTCTTTCAAAATCCTAGAGGTCACTATTGCAATAATACACTATATAAATTCATGATTCAAGCAAATAGCAACCTAACATCAACTAGGATTTCCATCTAGCTAGATTCTAAGGGATTTAAACCCATCTCTAGCTATATGCCATTAGAGCCCATGAAGCTTACCTTAAACAAGCTTTCTTCTCTAATCCAAGTGATGAAGAAGATGAAGAAAGTAGCTCAATTCCAAGCCTTCTTCTCCACCAAGCTTACTTCACCACCAAGCAAATTCCAATTTTTCTTTCTTCTCTAATCCTCTCTCTGGTAAAGAGAACCAAAGAGGAAGAGAGGTCATAAAGTCAAAGAGAAAAAGAGAGAAAATCCACCCTCTCTCTCTCCTACGGTTTGGGGTAAAAGGTCAAAGATTCACACAATTACATAGGAAACTTGCCCAACAAGTTAACTCAATTACATAGGTACATAGGAAACTTGCCCAACAAGTAAACTCAATTACTTGCACCATTACACCTTAGCCCCTCTCATTTGCACAATTGCACCTTAGCCATCTCATAACACTATTTTTATTTACACTTATTTCTATATTAAAAATTCGGTACACTACACATTATCTGTGGAGATTGAGGTCATCAAGCGCCGCAGTGTAAGCATCGTCAAGGTAAATGCTACGACTGCGGGCAGGAAGGACACATAAGTCGTAACTGTCCAATAAAGGCCTCACCTGCTCCATCAGCCGCGTCGGCTCCAGTACCCCCGCCTCATCAAGGAGGGGCCCCGTATGTTCCTGTATCGGCGGGACGCGCACTGGCGCCGCGCCAGCCGGAGGTGACTCGATCAATGCCGAGCGGACGGGTATTCGCCGCTCAGGCCCGAGCCGAGGAGTCTACCCAAGCCGAGGAGCCTGATGTTGTGGTAGGTATGGTTCTAATCAATGGAGTTCACTCCAGGGCCATGTTTTATACGGGTGCCACGTACTCATTTATTAGTAGAGCATTCGCACGCATGCATGACATACCCATAGAAGCAAGTGGCAAGTGGCGAGTCGAAGGTCCCGAGTCATCATTCAATACCTACACGGAGTGCTCGTCATGCCCAGTACAAGTAGGCGATTGGATAATGCCCATCCGGATGTTGGAACTCACTAAACTGGAGGCGTATGACGTCATTTTGTGCATGGACTGGCTCTCGAAGTATTACTCCACGATCGATTGTAAGAATAAATCGATCACCTTTCGGGAGCCAGGACAGAAGGAGTTCGTTTATCGAGCTTGTCGAAGCTCTTGCTTCGTCGCGACGGTATCAGCGACGAGAGCTAGGAAGTTGGTCAACGGCGGTTGCGTAGCGCTCTTGGCGACCGTCGTGGAAGTGGACCGAGTGGCTCCGGATTTGGAAGATCTATCAGTGGTGCGGGAATTCCCAGATGTATTTCCCACGGAGTTACCGGGGATGCCGCCGGATCGGGAGATCGAGTTCGTTATAGACTTGATTCCCGGGACGGCGCCAATTTCAAAGGCCCCATACCGCATGGCGCCGGCAGAGCTAAGGGAACTGAGGGATCAGTTACAAGATCTTCTCGACAAAGGGTTTATCAGGCCGAGCGTATCGCCGTGGGGAGCCGCGGTGTTGTTCGTACGCAAGAAGGATGGCTCGTTTCGACTCTGCGTGGACTATCGAGAGTTGAATAGAGTCACGATAAAGAATAAGTACCCGTTGCCCCGAATCGATGACTTATTTGACCAATTACAACGGTCACGAGTGTACTCGAAGATAGACCTGCAGTCCGGCTATCACCAGTTAAAGATTAAGTTGGAGGATGTTCAGAAGACCGCGTTTCGTACGTGATGTGGACACTATGAGTACACGGTTATGCCATTCGGGCTCACTAATGCACTGGCAGCGTTCATGGATCTAATGAACCGTGTGTTTAGGGCGTGCTTGGACCGATTTGTCGTGGTCTTCATAGACGACATCTTGGTCTATTCGCGGAGTGACGAGGAGCACGCGGAGCATTTGCATTGCTTCAGATCCTTCGGGAGGAGAAGCTATTCGCAAAGCTAAAGAAATGTGACTTCTGGTTTCGAGAGGTTACCTTTTTAGGGCATGTGATTTCCGAGGGCGGTGTTTCGGTTGACCCGAGGAAAGTCGAAGCGGTCGCGAGGTGGCCACGTCCGACGAACGTCACGGAGGTCCGGAGCTTTATAGGCTTAGCGGGCTATTATCGACGGTTTGTGGAGGGCTTTTCGAAGATTGTGACTCCGCTTACCGGTTTGACACAAAAGGGCGCAAAGTTTATTTGAAGCGACAAATGTGACCAAAGCTTCAACGAGTTGAAGAAAAGGTTGACGTCGGCTCCAATACTCGCCTTACCGGTGCAGGGCGAGGATTTTGTGGTCTATAGTGATGCATCCTATCTGGGCTTGGGGTGTGTCCTGATGCAAGGCGGGAGAGTGATAGCTTATGCATCCCGTCAGCTGAAGGACCATGAGAAGAATTATCCCATCCATGACTTGGAATTGGCGGCGGTGATCTTTGCGCTGAAGTTGTGGAGGCACTATTTATTTGGTGCGCACTGCGAGATCTACACCGACCACAAAAGTCTGAAGTATCTGTTTACCAAAAAGGAGCTAAACATGCGGCAAAGGCGGTGGCTAGAGCTATTAAAGGATTATGATGTCGACATTCTCTACCACCCCGGTAAAGCGAATGTGGTCGCAGATGCGCTTAGCAGGAAGTCTGCGAAGAACCTCGCTTTTGATGTTACCCAGCAAACAACCCTATGGCTGGATATGGAGCGATTGGACCTTGAAGTAGTCGCTCTCGAGGTCCCGACCCAGTTGATGGCGCTTGTTGTTCAACCGACCTTGTTGGAGAGGATCAAGAAATTGCAACCTGCAGATCCGAGTCTCCAAAAGGTGCGGCGCAACGTCGAGGAAGGTCGAGACGGCGATTTCAGTGTGGACGCCGGTGGCGCGCTTCGGTTTCGAAACCGGTGGTGCGTGCCTGAAAGTGAAGAGCTTCGCGAACTAATTTTGCAAGAAGCCCAGCGGTCTCCATACGCGGATCACCCGGGCGGCACCAAGATGTATTATGAGTTGAGAGCACTCTATTGGTGGCCATGGATGAAGGTTGATATTGGGCGCTTCGTGGCGAAGTGTTTGACCTGTAAGCAAGTGAAAGCGAAGCGCCGGTTTCCAGCGGGAAAGCTTCAAAGTCTACCTATTCCCGTCTGGGAATGGGAGGACATAACTATGGATTTCATCGTTGGCTTGCCTCGCTCGACGGGGGGCCATGATGTGAAAGTTTTGAGGAGCCCAAGGATCTATCTAGATTGTATCTATCACCTAGAGGGGGATGAATAGGTGAACGGCCAAAAACCACAAATCTCGATGCAATAAAAATAAATGCGGAAAATAAAAAGCACACCGAGATTTACGTGGGAAAACTCCAACTTGGAGAAAAACTCACGGGACCAACACGCGAAAAAATAATTCACTAAGAGAAAAGATTACAAGGTGATTACCGACTCCACGGACTCAACCTCTCTTAACCTCCTATGAATCTTCGCGCTACCCTCCGGGTTGTCCACGCCCTCACGTTCGAGTCCCGGCGCCCTCCACTTAAATCACGAGTGCTTTCAATCGCGAATCCACGACGACTCTGAGATGCACGAGCACATGCGAAATCACGAACGCCTTCTGTTCCGCGAATCACGATCGCGATTCTGAAAGCATGTCATGATTATGGTGATTCCTTCGCTTAGAGTATCGTAGGAAAACCAGGAATGAGAACTCCAAGCCGAAGCGGAGATCAAATCGACATATAGAGAATGCGTAACGATATCTCGATTTGATCTAAAGACGGCTAATTTGCTTTGAAAATAGGTTGTAGAATGAAATCGGCCTTTAGGGTTTTCTCAAAATGTATTCTTATAATTGCTTTGATAATGTTAGGACCCAATAGCTTTTTATGACTTTAGAATCAAAACGGAAGTAAGGATTAAAGGTTTTTTCAAAATCACGCACTTGTACCGGAAAAGGAAAGCTCGTCTGAGGTCACCATGACGGAAGATTTTTCTCGAAGTTCGGTACCGCTGGATGATAGTTGCAGCTTGTTCCGGAACAGGCTTGTACCATGGAAGCTGTGATGGTTGTACCGGAACAACCATCCAAAATTTTTCTGCGCAAACGCTGGATGGCTGTTACCCTGGACAAGAAATCTGTGTACGGATACAAATGCAATTTTCGCTGAAAATTGCATGTGTTTAGTTTACAGCTACTTAGAACTTGTTAACAATTAGAACTTGAAAACATGATTCTAAAATTATAATTAAGTATTGAATCACCAAAACATGTATTTAAAGCTTCCTAAGCACGTGATTCTGTTTTACGTGTTTTTGCATTCCTTTCCGATTCTTCGAAGTCTTGGATTCTTCGATCGTTCAATAATCTAATACAGGATCTTCAGCTACGACTCGACCCACGAAACTTGGCAACAATGGAGGACTAACAATCCCCTTGGCAATTTCGTGACAAACAACACAACACTCACAATTACAATTTTAGAAAGACGAAGTTCTCAATGTCTCACTAAAAATCGAACCCGTCGACTGTAATCCAATACAATTTGAAACTCAAATCATTTCAATAACTCTAAAACAGGATCTGATGACTTGACGCACTGGGAGGACAGTCTTGAAAGCGTTGGATTTGCTGAAAGACAAATTCAAAAATGATTCCCTACTTCTCCTATACCTTTCCCGGCTTTGTTCAATTTTGCCTTTTGTCTGTGAATCATGGTCCTCTGCTTCGGTTAATGTCCTTGTTCTCCTATTACTCTCCCCCTTATCTACGTCTCCCTTTTTTGTTTCAAAAATTTCAAAAGAAAGCAAAATAAGAGGAGAAAATTATAGAGCATAAGATATCATAATAGGTACAGGTAAAACAAAGTAAAAAGTACTACAGAAGATAAGCAACAAATCTAAAACTGGTTAACAGCAAGGTGAAGTTTAAGAGAAGGACTAAGTTTGACAAAGAATCTCAGATTTCGAAAAATTTGCTTTAAAAATCCATCAAATTAAATTAATTTTAAATAATTTAAGGCTTTTACTCCAAGAATCATTATAATGACAATAAGATATTATAAAATTTCAAAATACATCAAAACATCAAAATTTCATTATCAAAAATAATTTAATGATTCAAAACCATCAAGATGTAAGTTGATGAAAAATAATTTTTAGAAATTCAACAAAAATTGACACGAATTTGTCGTAACACATTCAAAATAGAGATTTAACTAATATGGTACCGGGGGTGGCTCTTTGAGCATCTTTTTCAAACTAACACCTTATTACTCCGAAAAATTCTAAAATATTCAATTGTTTCTTTTCAATTTTTTTTCGGTTTAATCAATTTAATTTTCATGTGGTAGCTTCACACACTTGCCGGACGACCGGGGTGGTAGCTCTTTCCTACATGTGGTGGTAGTTTTCACACTCCTTTTAGGATGTAACTCTTTCCACATCTTTTAAACATAGGAGTTTTTTTTTCTCCCTCTTTTTTTTTTTTATTTCAAACTCCCCCTAAATTTGGCAATCTCACAATTGAAAATAATTTTGACGAATTCTAGTCAATTAGAGAATACACATTCATCATATCCAACACTCACAACCAAGATGAATTAATCACCAGAAAATCAAATTTGATTTCAAAATTTTGATGAATTTATGCAATAAGAAATCATATAATAAATTATCGTCAAAATAATAAATAGTGGAGTAAAGATGATAATTAATATGAATTTAATTTAATATGATTGTAAAGTAAAACACCGTTTAAACAACTTAAAAAAAATTTCTCTCTCCAAAATCATGGGTCTCAATCATCTCTTTTCTCAAAAATTTTGAATTCCTAAACACCTCTTCCTCAAAATGATTTTTAAATAAACAAAATTCAAAGCACCAAAAATCATTTAAACATGTAATGCAATGAATAAAATTATGCAACAAGCACCTATCAACGCATTACATTAAAGATAAAAAATGACTAAGACGAGGAGCAAGGAAAGATATCACCTTTCCGGATCCAAACATGTCGGATCTTTGGTTTTCTCGACTTGTCGACGTTAGGTGCTGTTTGTTTAGACTTTTGATCAACCGTTGGTGGTTTCTTTGGTTGAGGTTTCGGTTGAATTTGTCGTTGAGGCTTGTGCACCTGTTTTGCATGAACTTGGCGTTGTGCATTAGTAGTCCGGTTCTTTTGAGGTACTCGACTGACTTGATTTTTTTTATGATTCCGCGGGGGAAGTCGAGTTGTAGATGATGCCGCTTGAGGTTTAGAGAGTGTCGATCGATTCTTCATTTCCTTGTTTGAGCAATTTCTTTTAATGTGTCCTTTGATGCCACATCGATGACACACTTTCTCTTTCGAAGTTGTTGAGACTTTAGAAGTTGATTTTGAATCCTTCTCAACGTATGTTCGTTCATATCCAAGGCCCAATTTGCTCGTTTGACCCAATCCGAGCATTTTGTCCAACTTCTTTGATCCCGAAGAAAATTGTTGAAGATCGGATTGGAGTTGACGAACTTGATCGATCAAAGACTTATTGGATGTGTGCGATTCCTCGAATTGTTGCTCCAAAACTCCAACCTTATCTTTATAAGATTTGATCGTTGATTCCGCTTCATTAAGCTTCTCTTGGAGGTCCGAATTAATCTTTAAGTTTGAATCCCTCTCCTCCTCAAGAACCTTATTCAAATTCTTTACGTTGTTGTTTTCATCCTCAAGTTCCAACAAACGACGTCTCAACTTCTTGTTGAGTTTAGCCATCTTGTTTGATTCAATGAGAAGTTGATTGTACGCTTCCGCTATATCGTCGTCGTTTGATTCCTCCTGACTTTCACCATTGTTGCTCGAAGAATCATGTGAAGAAAGAGAAATATTGGAATTAGTAGCAAAAGAGGATAAACACACAACATTTGACGGAGTATTAGCAAATAAGGCAATTTGGTCATTCTTTTCTTCGTCACTACGATGATTCACTTGATGTTGAATCATCCCACGTCTTTGCTTGCAAGGCCTTTTGTTTGTACGTCTTCTTTGAAGGACAATCCGTCGCAATGTGGCCGTAACCTTTACATTTGTAGCATTGGATCTCTTCTTCAAATTCATCATTTTCCTTTGAAGACTTTGCACGATTTTTATCCTTAGACTTTGAAGATGAAGATGATTTAGACAAAGATTGTCGCTTAGATGATTAGACAAAGATTGTCGCTTAGATGATGAAGCCTTGTCCAATCTATTCTTGTTCCGGAAATTTCGACGAAACTTTTTCGTAAGAAGCGCCAATTGTTGTTCAAAGTCCGCAATTGATAAGTCGTCGTCGGAACTCGAGTCTTCGTCCTTCTCTTTTGTAGATTTCAATGCAACACCTGTGCTTTTAGAAGAAGACTTGGAAGAAGATTGATTAGTAGGAAAGGTCATTTCGTAAGTTTGTAAAGCACCTACTAATTCCTCAACTTTCAACTCGTCCGGATGTTTGACCGTTTCGATCGCGGCAACCTTTGCCCGAAAACGCTCCGAAAGAGTTCGAAGAATTTTTCTAATGACCTTTGAATACGGAATTTTCTCTCCCAAGTTAGCACATGTATTTACAACGTCTTGTAGACGTGTATAGTACTCGGTAAAGGTCTCATTTTCGTCCATAGAAATTGAATCAAACTTGCTAGTTAGCATTTGCAATTTTTGGACCTTTACTAAGCTTGTTCCTTCATACGTAGCTTGTAGAGTATCCCAAATTTCCTTTGCCGTTTCGCATGCCGAAACACGAGTAAACTTCGTTTGAGACAATGCATTGAATAAAGCATTAATTCCTTTACCGTTAAACGAAGATGACTCGTTTTCATCTTTTGTCCACTTGTTTCGTGGTTTAGAGACGGTAGCACCATCGACAACTTCGGTAGGATGTTTCCATCCGTATTCAATAGCTTTCCATACCCGCTCATCGATTGCGATTAGAAAAGCCCTCATGCGAACTTTCCAATAGGCATAATTCGTGCCATCGAAGAGTGGTGGTCGATTAATGTTACCGCCTTCGGCCATTAGATATCAATTCATCTAGATCCCTCTCTGATACCAATTGAAAGTTCTGAGGAGCCCAAGGATCTATCTAGATTGTATCTATCACCTAGAGGGGGGTGAATAGGTGAACGTCCAAAAACCACTGTCACAGCCCGCGAGCCCCGCCTATTTGGTCGAGGTCGCGGCGCCGACAGCGCCGAACGGACCGGGGATTCCCCTGTACCGCGGACAGAGTCTCCCCTGTACGTTCAAGGCATTGCAATCAATACAATTACAACAGGTTCCAAACAGGAACAGTATTCAACATACAACGATTGCATAAGGAAGGTATCACACAACATAAACACATCCTAAGTTATTACAAGCATTCACATTCATACTTTTACATCCCAATTACTATTCTTTTACATCCAAATGCAATCTAAGTTGTTACATCATTTACTCATTACAATTTGATACATTATGTTCTTACCATTTTCTATACCCCTAAGCTATGTCGACGGGGTACTGCTAGCTCTGGTCTCTGTGGTAGGGCGCTATCTACAGAGCTACGCCCTCGCCTCGCGCCACCGCGCCGCACTCGTGCAAACCTGTAACACCCCAAAAGCAATGTGGGGTGAGAACTAACTCCATAGTTCCCAGTGGGTACGGCCACCCAAGGAAAAACTCGACCGACATGTCCGAAGGAGGCAAGCTGCAGGTTAGTTCAATAAACAGATAGATATGATAATAAGATCATGCAACTAACAATACCATGCATTGCCTCGCGATATGCAATATGAAGATCATGCAATAATGCAACTATACAACCAACTAGTAATTCAATCGATTACTACTTTCATCCAATTGACATTTAAGGTTTTCTGTCATTTACCATTTTAATCATAAGGTTTCATCTACCTTTACAAAGCTAGCCGCCCGACTCGGTCTTGAGTCAATCATCTGCGGAGTACCGCATAAAGCCAGGCACGAGGCGAAGGACATCTCACTTGCACCTCGGCCTTAAATCCCCTCAAGTAGGACAATCACTATAGCTCATAAGCTTGTTACCCAATCACTTGGCTAACCCGAAGGGGGTCGCCCTCAATCTCACATCTCAAAGTCTCATAGGGGAGAAGTCTCACTGAACTGTCCCCCGAGACCGCCTGCGGACAGCACACAGACCGTCCAGACAGCACACTGACTGTCCCTCTAGTGACCAACCTCCGGAGTGCACAACTTGTGGGGAGCGACCCCTCCAAGCGCAGACAGGCTATGTGAGCACGATCAACTCACGAACAGCAGCAACCTACCCTCTAAGGGTAATCTCATCATGGAATCAAGGTATACTTGTACTTGGTCTCATAGTGTCTCAACTACACTAATGTTCTCATATCAAGGTCATCAACAATCATATGCCACTCATCATAGTTTTCTAACTAGATGCCACTCGTCATTTAGACTCATCATCAACACTAGTTACATCACACTAGTTCTTTAGCAACATAAGTATCAACCATCACTTATAGGGTCTAGGTTCTTATCCACATTTATCATCCCATTGTAGGAAACCAACATATCATTATATTAATACTACATTGTATTCCCAATGTCAAGTTTTTTAATCATCCAAGAGTTTTAGACCCAAGTCAACATGCATATGTTAATTAGCATATGTTACTCAACATAGTCCACAAATACATTAACATGCATATGTTCCAACTTGCATAATATAACCTATGCATTCATGCAACATCATTTTCATGCATCTCTCTAACATTTAGTGTTGGCATTCGGTTAAATCGAATCGGGTACGCCCATAATCGGGTTCGATCCGACGGATATTATGTTATCTAATTGGATTAGGATTAATCTCGCTTTCAAATTGGAAAGTTAGTTAGAGATAAATCCTAGTCATATTAGGATAACAATTAATAACCGATTTGGCTTTATCTCCAACGCCATTAGGATTTTGGAATTCCTTATAAATATGCGGGCGATCCCACATAACGTAAGATATACAGAAAGAACGTAAAAAGAGAGAATAAGAAAGTAATAGAGAGAAACCACATCCTCCATTGACCTATTATTCTAGAGGGACTTGCACGGTGGATTTGCGATCGTGCTCGTTTGTAGTTCGATCCACCGCGAATTTGGAGCGTGAGAAGATTTAATCAAGGACGATCAAAGGACACGTGAATCAACCTCGACGATCCGGGCTCATCGCGTTGTTGCGCGAATCGCTTCCGCAAAAGGTACGAACGAATACTTCCGCTGCGTTCTACATTTAGTTCATGCATCTCTCTAACATTTAGTTCATGCATTCATTTAACATTCAACATATTACTTGCCACTAGCATGCATTATATTCAACATTTAACATCATTGTCCACTAGCATGCATTTAACATTTAACATCATTGTCCACTAGCATGCATTTAACATTTAACATCATTGTCCACTAGCATGCATTATATTCATATGCAATTATCATGTAATATACANATTCAACATATTACTTGCCACTAGCATGCATTATATTCAACATTTAACATCATTGTCCACTAGCATGCATTTAACATTTAACATCATTGTCCACTAGCATGCATTTAACATTTAACATCATTGTCCACTAGCATGCATTATATTCATATGCAATTATCATGTAATATACATTTCTCACATTATATGCATTTACCCAATCTTCACATCATATGCATCATATAGCATTTAACCCATTATATGCATCATGTAGCATTTAACCCATTATATGCATCAACTAGGAAATCATATTTTTCTTCGACATGAGGGCGACCTAGTCGCTTCGGTAAGCACAACCCACCTGTTAGTGCATTCCGATTGCTTGTCGACACTTGCAATCGGCCTCCCGCGGCATCCAGCACCCGGTTTGGCGTGATCTCTCGCGCGACCACCCGAACGGCCTCTAATTCACGATCTGAAAATTAAAGGTCTTCGGTTATGTGCCACGATACTTCAAATCCGTTTTCATGAGTATACGACGTCGCCTCGGCCCTCCAGGCGAAAACGAAGCCTAAACGTCCGTTTCTTTAATAACTTTGTAACGGCTCGTCGGATTGCCGAATTGTCTTCGCCAACGTGTTTCGTTACCTAGCAATTAGGTTTACGGAGGGTTAAATTAGATCAAACCCTCATATTTTCAAAATTAGCATTTTTGAGCCCTAACATGAAATAACCTCCAAATAATCCAAATTAAATGGAGCAATATGCTAATAATAATCATTAGAGGCTACTAGAACTCTTAAAGCTAAGGATTAAGCCAAATTCCAAAAGCTTACCCCAATGTGAACGCCGCAACGAAAACACGCCGCTCCAACGGGCGCACGAAAGCTCGATCCGTCGCCTCCAACGCGTTCGCAAGCTCGATCTCCACCAACCCTCCAATTTTTAGAGAGAGATATAGAGAGATGAGAGAGATATTTAGAGAGAGAAAGGAGGGTTTCTCTCCCCCTTCCGTGCATGCGTGTGTGTGTCCATGGTGGCGGTGGTCGGTTGAAGGAGAAGAAGCTGATGCTTCTAATTAAAGTCAACACCAACACTATTCACTCCAACCAACTTAAAATCTGATATCTTTCGCCGGAGCTTCCAGAGTATCCATTTGAGCTCAAATTTGACAGTCATGTTCGGTTTAACGTACTGAACAATAATATATCTTAAGTTTTCAGTTTCGACCCCGTTTGGTCATCGAAAACTGTGCCGAACTGCAATCTTTATCAGATAGCCTTCGGATTTTATTTCTCACTCTACGGGTGTCAGAAAAATATGAAACTTTAAATCTAGCCTCATTAAAATATTATTGACATCCCCGCCAATTTTCATAATTTTCTGAGACTGTGCATTTTCTACTAATTTATCTGTCCCGTTTCTCACAGAAAATTTTAAATTTTCTGTTTTCGCTCCGATTTCAGCACAGGTCATTCCAATCTATATTTTACTTCTCTAAACCCAATAAAATAGTATCTCATACTATTTTTATTTATTTATGTATTTTTATATTTAAAATCCGGTATGTTACATTATACCGTAACTTCACCGGAACCATTTAAATGTACACCGTAACTTCATAGCTTTAGAAGTCCCGTACCTTACAACCACAAATCTCGATGCAATAAAAATAAATGCGGAAAATAAAAAGCACACCGAGATTTACGTGGGAAAACTCCAACTTGGAGAAAAACCCACGGGACCAACACGCGAAAAAATAATTCACTAAGAGAAAAGATTACAAGGTGATTACCGACTCCACGAACTCAACCTCTCTTAACCTCCTATGAATCTTCGCGCTACCCTCCGGGTTGTCCACGCCCTCACGTCCGAATCCACGAACGCCTCCACTTCGAATCCACGAAGCTTCAATCACGCCGAATCCACGACGCCACTCGAATCCACGAG
>NC_033632.1:9138270-9166387 GCF_001540865.1 Ananas comosus | reverse complement strand
CCGACTAAGCTTATTATATCCACAGAAATAAAAGGCGTATGAGCTAAATCGATAACCGGGGTCGGAAGCTCTATCGCCGCCTACACACGTACTCACGTCTGTCCACTACTCACGCTCGCGATAACTGAAAAATGGTGGGGGAGGTGAACAGTTAAATGTCTTCTCCGCAGTGGTACCGCAAGCCGAAAAAGGCGAGAGTAGCTCACAGGATCAAAAAACATACACACAGGGTCCAGTGGAAATAAACAAGGGGTAACATGGCAGAATATATATTAGCGATAAATAAGGAGAGTAAGAACTATTATGAATAAACGGCTACGCTACTGTAACTAGAACAGAAAGCCTACATGAATATCTACTATATAGCAGACACATAGGTGAAGATATGTAGTATGCATGCACGGACCTTACTATAGCCATGCGTCATGGAACAATCAGTCCAAAAAGTTACAATCTGAACATGCTCTCCGTGGCTGTCAGCACGCAGATCATCAAGCCAATACCTTGGAGGTCCGCACCGAACACTCCGACAGTACCACTGCGCTTATAAACATGCATATAACCCCTGGGGCTCACGGCTTTCCCATTCAAACACGTTTGTCGGAAAAGAACACTCTTGCGGGGATCAGACCGCCATGTGTTCGTTGAAATGCAAGAGTATCGGGCGATCAATACAATATGCTCAATGATCAGACCGTCGGCAACAGCCGCAATCTGCCCCACAGGGCCCCAGTCGACGCATAGGTCGTCATGAAAGAAGCATCAAGAACCGGAAACCACTCAGTCAACTAGGAGTGGGACAACATCAGACGTCTCTCAACATATGAATAGCTGCTCAATGAAACACAAGGATGACACTCAGATCAACTAGTATATGAACTCGACAATCACGTCACAAGGTTATGGATATGAACTCGACAAATTCATGTCCAAGTATAGGATATAACTCGCCAATCCCGTCACAAGTATTAGGATATGAAACTCGGACCAATTCATGTCGACAAGTTATTGCGATATGAAACTCGACATCGGTCACAGTATAGGATTATGAAACTCGACCAATCATGTCCAAAGTATATGGTATGAGATCGAAAATCATGTCACAGTTATAGGATATGAGACTCGGACCAATCATGTACACTATAGGAATATGAGTAAAAGTATCATCATCAGTCAGAGCACTAACGCAATTCCACCCTCAGGTTTATACCGACCTTCAACGGTTCATCAACAACAAAGTCGAGGAACTCACGAATAGGTCAAAAATACTGAATACTAGAATCGATGATAGATGCTAATCTCACAGATAATACGAATCGTCACTATAAACATGAAACAGGGTATGCAGAATAGCTATGTAGAGCAAAAGAAATATGGTATAACTCTCTACTCCTACTCCATGATATAAAGAGAACACCGAAGTTGTAGAGTGTATTAACTGAACAACATGGTGCTCAGGGCTCAACACTTATATATCGATGATATATATATATATGCTGATAATAATGAAAGAGCAAAAAAAGGTCAGAACCATCACGAGAGTGCACCACTGTGCCAGCGGATCGAAGTACCACTGTACAACTGTCGCGCCTGCTCCTGCTTGCGAAAGAAGGTTCAACCGGACAAGAAGTCACTGGGTTACGTGTCTACCCAACACTAAGAAACCCTAAAAGGTATACCCACACAAACATCCACGGAGATCGATTCCAATACCGATTACCGATAACTCGCCAGAAGTCCCGAAAATTCTCACTGCGGATACCGCGGACCACTAACTATCCAGAAGGACCGACTATAGCCACGAGTCATTCGCTACTTCTAAACTTATTTTAGTTGACATGCAAGCAAACACAAGGATACAAACAACAATATGGTGGATAAATTGGTTGGGATCGGATTCTGGAATGTCAATTCGACACCGGAAACCACCGTCGCTCTACTCGTATTTGCTGACTCTCGAAATGACGCCGACAAGTACACGCCAACAAGGCTCATCGATCACATAGCTCACGACTACGACGTCGGAATAATTCCGAAACAAAACCGCGTTCCGTCGGCGGTATTTTGCGACAACGCACGAAAAGTACATTTTCTGATTTCGCAAAGCGCCCGGTGGGCTCTGTGGACAATCAGTCCAGGGAGATCAGCCCTAGCCCAAAACATCTGCCAACAACATCTTACACGAAGCAGAATCCTAAAAACCCATACGATCATGGAAATCGCGTTACTTTCATCTGGATTTCTAGGTTTCTGACGTGCACGCAAACCAGAGGTCGATTAATCGTGACCGTCGCACTCGTGACAGGTTTCAGCATGTCGGAGCCGTGCTCGCCTTTCGGGCACTGCCTGACACTGCGGTGCGCGCCGAGCGACGCAAAGTTCTGTTTAAACTGTGCGACAGCGCGAAAGTTCGCGACTAACTCACTAACCAGGGCATCTTTGCCAACTGTCGCGAGGTAGAGCACGATGTTCAAGCAACGACGGTAAGGTCATCTGTGCTCCTTCCGGATTATCGGAGTGTCCTCGGACCACCAGAAAAGGTGACCGGGACCCTAAATACAGTGCTGACATTACAACAATAGATACAGAAGTGCCGGAGTGACCTAGGGTTGGCCGCCGGTGGACGCGGAGGCGGTGACGGTCCGCGCGGAGATGGAAGCAGTCAGGTCCGATGAGGGTCCGGGGGGGTATGGCCGGGCCGGCGGCGGCAACCGTGGCGCGGCCGGCTGAGATCCACGCCTCCCACTCCTTCTCGGTTTGATATTCCCAGGCAGCGCGCGGGCGCGGCCGAGAGAGGTCGGCCGCGGTGCGACTGAAAACCGGCGGCGAGGCCGAGGAGAGGCGGTGCAACCCACGGTACTGCGCGGCGGCGGCGCTTGGAGCTGAGCGGGCCCGACCCGGCGCCCACGGGGCTGGGCGCGCAGGTGTCTTAGCGCGCACGGCGGCGGCGGGGGACGGCGCGGGACGACGCGCGCGGTTGCAGGTCCGGAGTCGACAAGAGGGCGCGCGGCCAAGGGAGGCGTCAGCGGCTCGGGGATACCGAGATCACCAGGCTCGGCCTGGGTGACTGCGGGTGGCCGCAGGTAGCTGGCGGCGCGGCGGCGCGTTCGGGCGGCGACGGCGCGGCGCGCGCGCTGGGGATTCCAGGAGGGTGACGCTTCCAATCCGACGACGGCGCAGGGCGAGGAGGAGAGATCCCCGGCCTCGGCCAGATCTGCTCAGATCTGGCCGACATTAGCCAGGGCGGTGATGCGGCGCTCGGCGCAGAGACGGCGCCAGGGTTAGGGTTGCAAGCCAAGGACGAGGCCAGAGGCTAGTGGATTCTCCCTGAGGGCCACGACAGAGATGAAGGGTCGATCTATGGTGGTTAGGTTTAGGAATATTGGTGAGGAGAAGCCACCCAAGCTTTTCCGGCGGCACGGGGGAGATTGCCGGGGCGGGGTACGCGCACGGCTAGGGCAGGAGCTGTGGGTGTTGACTAGGGCATAGCTAGGCATTTGGGTCCGCTAGATCTAGGGTTTCATGCAATTAAACCCTAGTCGCAACTTGTTTACAAGCGACATTATGCTTAAACGTCCCCAAGCTGAATATTTCAGCTTAGACCCTGCTAGCACGGTTAAATGCACGAATGCATCCCCATAACTGATCCCGCGCAAATTGGTACATAAAATATAAGACTTTTGCGAATTTCCCGATTTTCACTCTGACCCCTTAGCGAACAACATGCAATATCGGCAATCCGTTCGTCGGATTTCCGAAGGATCGTACCATCGCGTTCAGCCACAACGAGGGCATCCAAAACTACCATCTTTTTTCGTCAGATTTGGTCACGGATTCGTGACGGAACAACCACCCGCTCTCTAATTAATCCGTATCTCGCGCATATACCGAAGTATAAACCTAAAACCTTTATCCAAATTCAAATTTGAATTCCTTACCACCAGTAGGTACCAGAACAACTCTCACCTAACCAGGTCACAGCCAAAGCACGAGGAGTTTTAAAATGCACGAATAGCAAAGAGCGGAAACCCTCTTTTTGTTAAAACTCCTTTTTCTCGAAAACCGTGCATCGGATCCGAAATCCGTCAGTGCTATTGGTTCCAGAATAGCTGAACCGTTCGAAAAGAGCTTTGGAGTCCTATGTTCGGAGTCCGATACGCGCCGAAAGCCAACTCTACTCCGTGGCTTCTCCGGAAAATCGGAGTTACTATTCACTTTAAGTGAAAACTAATAATCGCGTAACTTCTCCGTTTTAGCTCATTTTCTCCTGAAACTTGACGAGTGCTTATGTAATTAAATTACACACATAAACATCATCAACGGAGAGTTTAGTTGCACTGTAAACATCTCAGTCCTTACATACAAATTCGAATCCCTTCTCATTTTCTTAGAATTTTGACATATAATTTAAGAGTTTTGTGGTAAGGCAGCTTGGATGGCCTAAGGCAACCGTTGCAGCCATTTACTCTTAAAAATATTTTGGGAAGAGGAGAGGATTTGCGGTTATATATCATTATGATAAAGCAAAAGTATATCTGAGCCTCTACAATTTGCTCTATATTATTATTTTTTGTCTGCTTTTCATTTGTTTGACAAAAATAATTGCCTTTAGATATTTCGTTCATTCATCACACTTGCTTTGGTTAATTGTACATTATTCTTATTAGTACTACTGTTTATATTATATTTTGTTACTTTACCCGCCACAAAAAAGGGGTCAATTTTCTAAAAAGCCAAGCTCAAGATTGTCGATTCAAACTTATTTTGAAACTAAAAGAGCGTCCAAAATAAGTGGAACATTGAAGAGAGCAAATATTATGCTTTTAGTTTGAAAGTGCAAATTGGCTTTTGCTTTCCTTTTTTCCACTGGTAGATTTTGGTGAAGTTATGTGGTCTTTTTTCTCAAAGTGTTTGCTTTTCATTGCCGAGCTTGCTATGCTGTTTTCTACCTCTTAGTTGCTTGATAACATAATTTTAATCTTTCAATCATCAAGATGTAAGAATTGCTATATATGACTTCTTAACAGTATGATGTTCCTTGCATGCTTTGCTTCACAAGTCATGACTTTCTTCTCAGCTAAGACAAATGTGCTCTTGATTTTGGTGGAAATTTTCTTCAGTGTGTTCAGTAAATAGAAACCTTTTAGAATTTATAATGTGATAACAGGATGGAATGAATTAAGACCTAAATAAATCAGTATTTGAAGTTTCTTCTATGAATTTTGAACTAAGTAAAAGCCAGACCTGTCAATTCATAAGTTTAGGGTGTTTCTTGAGTTGATTTGGCTTTATTATCTTACAGTTTCGAGTTGTTATTTGAAATTGTAAAAACCTTCCATGGTTTCCTGCATGCAAGTTTTTAATTAGGCTCGGAATATTTGTATAGATTCTTGCTTCACATCTTTTGGATACCCGACTGTGTTTCGAATAGTGAAACGTTTATGTTGAATGGATATTATTAGGATTTTGTTACTATGGTTTGAACTTTTTTTTTAGCTGAAGCGATGCTGAGATGATCTGCTAATTTTCATCTTAAGCTATTTTAAAAACCAATGAAACTTACAACCATTTTTGGCACTTACGCAGTTTTAAGTTTGCGGTCACCATTTATTCCAACCTTCGCATAACTGTTACTTAGTCCCTAATATTTTCATGTTTTTAATGGCCGCAAACTTAAAACTACAGTGAGCTTCATTGAAGGTGAGATTTTGCTTAGATTTTGCTTAGATTTTGCAGATACGTCCGATGCTTCTATCTCACTGCCGCCTATTTCAAAAATGTGAGCCCCACTGAAGCTCCCGGTTAAGAAGCTCCTAATTATTAAAGATCACAAAAAAAATTTTGCTTAGATTTTTTTTTTCTTTAATTTGATGGCTTGGTCCACTTCATTGAAGGTTCATATATTTATAACTACGAATAATTTTTTTTTTTAAATTAAAAATCAAGCTTGGGAAAACAAATGCTAATCTATTATTTATTTCTTTTGGAAAAAAAAAGAAGTGACCAAAAATTATGCCACATGGGATTAAACAAACTCCTAGAATTTCGATGGAAATCAAAAGAAATTTAAATGATTTCATACTTATATATAAATGAGTTATTTAGTTCGTAATTATTGTAAAAACAATTTGCCTTATATTAACTAATATTCTTAATATTTATACTCGGTATATTTTCTATTTCATATATTGTATTTTTTTCTTATCGTGTCTAAAAAAAANATGGTTCTTATCGTTTATTTTATTAAACTTTCTCATTTCTGAATTTTGCTTTCCTATTGTTCCTCGCCTGCGGTTTGGGCTTTCTCTAACTGCGGTTTCGGGCTTTCCTCTCACTCCCTCTCCCTCTCCCCGAGCTTGCGGCCACCTCTTCCTTCTGTTGCTGTTGGAGCCCTAACATCCTCCGCCCCTGTTGCCGCTATATGTCCAGAGGCGCTTTTGTTTTCCCTTCCATTCTTGAGATGGTGGATTGGGGTATTTATCAGTGCAAGTTTCTGAGCTGCATAATCTTCTATTCTTGGATGCTCTCATGTTCCACTCCGTCATGTGAGACTCTCTTGATTCTTTTTTTGCATTTTTCTGCCCTTTTTTTTTGGAAAACTATTTTTTTTTGTTCTAAACTTATTCCTACGTGTTGAAGTTGGATCATTTTTAGCCTTCATTGCTTGGTAAATATGAGTAGTGTGCAACCTTTGAATGGTCCATAATGTAGGTAACCAGTTGGCGCTATTTATTTGAAATATAGATTAGAACTCTGGTCGGTGCTGTTTCTTTAAATATGAATTAGAACTATATGTAATGACTGCTTATTTTTTCGCCTGCGTTCTTTTCCTGCATGTTGGAGTCGGACCATTTTTAGCCTTCATTGCGTAGCAAATCTGAGCCTGTATATTTTTTTCTCTAATTTTTGTTCTGCATAGGAATTTGTTAGCAAGTTACTACATAGAAGACAATATGTGGAAAACAACCAGAGACTGATTACAATGCTTAGCTGCAAATGTTTTATTCGGTTTTGGGCCTTCTTTGATTTCATTTGATTTTATGCTGTATATAAGGTTACGATTTTTCCTTCGGTTTATGTGCAAAGAATTCCTCGGCATATTCTCTTTATTGTTTTGTTGCTATGTATGTTTGACTCAATTCAGATGGATTCGATTTTATGTTGTATATAAGTTTACGATTTTTGCTCCAGTTTTATACGTTAGGCAGTGATGAAAAAAAATTTGACTTCCTTCAAATGGATGGCTTCCTTTTCCTCGCATTTTTAGTTTTCCAAAAAGGATGATCGAGTGCTGGGATGTCTTTGCAAATTGGATGGTGTCACGCCCCGGGGTCCCTTTTTAGTTTAAAGCATAGCGGAAAAGCGTCTGAAATTTTTTTTATTTTTTTTTATTTTTTTTGAAAACCTGACCTCAGGGTATGCCAGATCCGCCACAAATACAGGAGATCCACTGTTCACACGGACAGAGTCTCCCCTGTATTTGCACGGCGTCGCACAAGTACAAGAGTTCAAACATGATACAACCACAATTAGATGAACATACAAATAACCACAGTTATATATTCACACCATTCACTACAGGTTCATATTTTTACATTCAATATTTAAACATAAATCCACATTTATCAGTTAAAATGTTTCCAACCACAGAAACAAGTTTTGAAATACTAAGATGCAAAATCCATAGAAAACCTTTTGAAAACTGTTCCTACACAGGAACTTTTATCTTTCTTTAAAACGCTACCACGAGGGGTAGAAAACCTTTTATGTAAGGACTGAGATTTTTGACAGTGCAACTAAATTCTCTGTTGATGATGTTTATGTGTGTAATTTAATTACATAAGCACTCGTCAAGTTTCAGGAGAAACTGAGCTAAAATGGAGAAGATACGCGATTTTTAGTTTTCACTTAAGTGAATAGTAACTTCGGTTTTCCGGAGAAGCCACAGGGTAGAGTTGGCTTCTGGTGCGTATCGGACTCCGTTCATATCAGTCCAATAGCTCGTTTTGATCGGTTCAACTATTCTGGAACCAATGGCACTGACGGATTTCTGATCTGATGCACGGTTTTCGAGAAAAAGGAGTTTTACCGAAAAGAGGGTTTCCGCTCTTTGCTTTTCTGTGCATTCTAAAGCTTCTCGTACTCCGTGCTTGTGACCTGTAGTAGGGTGAAGAATGTTTCGAGTCCCTACTAGTAGTAGGGAAGTCAATTTCTTATGTGAAAGTTGGTTTATTGGGTTACACATTGGTATGTGTGCGATATTTGGATTAATTAGAGAGCGGATGGGTTCCGTTGCGAATCCGTGACCATATCTGACGAAATAAGATTGTAGTTTTGATGCCCCCGACGTGCTGAACGCAATGGTGCTGTCGGATCGAAAATCCGACGAACGGATCTCTGGTAATTGCGAAGTTTTCATTAAGAGGTCGAAGGTGGCAATTCGGAAAATTCGCGAAAGGCGCGACATTTTATGTATCGAATCGCGTGAGATCGGACGTGGAGGTATGTACGTGCAAATTGTACGCCCTGGCAGGGGCTGAGGTTTAAATATTCTGGGTCAGAGGGGTTTTCTGCAAATTGTCCTCTTGTATATAGTTAGCATCTAGGGTTTCTTTGCACGAAACCCTAGATCTAGCCGACCTTGCCTCCCAGCTGTGCCCTAACCAGCTTCAGCAGGTCCCTGCCCAACCTTGCGCGCACCCCGGCCGCCGGCAGGTGCCTCGGCCGCCGGAAAGCATGAATCCCGGCCACCCCTTCAACCTTCTCTCCCTACCATCCCTGCCGTGGAACCTACCTGGGTGACCATAACCCTCGGGCACCACCTCTGGCAGCGGCCCCGACCTCTGCCGTCCCGCCGTTGTCACGCCCCGGGGTCCCATTTAGTTTAAAACATAGCGGAAAAGCGTCTGAAATTTTTTTTTTTTTTTTTTGAAAAGCCTGACCCCAGAGTATGCCAGATCCGCCACAAACATAGGGAATCCACTGTTCACACGGACAGAATCTCCCCTGTATTTGCACGGCGTCACACAAGTACAAGAAGTAACCCAGGTACAACCACAACCAAATGAACATACAAATAACCAACAATTATATATTCATACACCATTCACATCACAGGTTCACATTTATGTATTCGATATTTAAACATAAATCCACATCTATCAGTTAAAATATTTCCAACCACAGAAACAGGTTTTGAAATACTAAGATGCAAAATCCACAGAAAACCTTTCGAAAACTGTTTTCTACACGAAAACCTTTATTCTTTAAAAACGCTACCACGAGGGATAGAAAACCTTTTATTTTACAAAATCCAGAAATCCGTTTATTACATTCACGAAAATCCATAATTTCAAATGTAATAAAAATACTGAACCATATAACTATCTAAGCTATAACAACTGAAATAATAAGGGTATTAACTATACCGAAATAACTTGGGTCGGAAGCTCTATCGACCGCTACGTACGTATCTCGCGTCTCGTCCCAATACACGATGCCTGCGATACCTGAAAAATGGTGGGGGAGGTGAGAACATGTAAACATGTTTCCCCTCCCAGTGGGTACCGCAAGCCGAAGAAAGCGAGGAGTACTCACCGGATCAGGAAGAGCTATACAACAACGCGGGTCAGTGGAAATAGTAGCAACAATAATAAGGTAATGAGCAGATATAATGAATACGGTAGCAATAAACTGACAGAAAGTAAGAACTAGACTGAATAACGGCTACCGCTACTGTAACTGGAACCGAAAGCATACATGAATATCTACTATAGTAGCAAAACAACTATAAAGTAAGAACTGTAACTATGCATGCAACGACTGCTACTATAGACATATGCGTCAACCGGTCAAGAAGTCCAAAAGTACCCAATCTGAAACCAATGCTCTCTTGGTCAGCACCGCAGACCTCAAGCCAATGCCCTGGAGGTCCGCACCGCAACACCTCCCGACAGTACTACTGCCGCTCTAACATGCATATAACCCCTCTAGGGCTCACGGGTTGTCACCATTCAACCACTTTTCCGGAAAAGAACACTCCTTGCGGTGGATCAGACCGCCAGTGTTCGTGAAATGCGACGAGTATCGGGCAATCAATGCAATATGCTCAATGATCAACCGTCGGCAACCAGCCGACAATCCTGCCCCCCAGGGCCCATCGACCGCATGGGTCATCAAGTAACCAAATCGACCAACCAGGTCACAAATACAGGATATGAAACTCGACCAATCATGTCACAAGTACAGGATATGAAACTCGACCAATCATGTCACAAGTACAGGATATGAGACTCGACCAATCATGTCACAAGTATAGGATATGAATAAAGTATAATCATCCGTCGGCAACTAACCGACAATCCCACCCTTCAGGGTATACCGACCTCAACGGTCATCAGACAATAAAGGTCGAGGGACTCACCGAATAGGTCACAAATACTGAATACTAGAATCGACCGACTAGATCGCTAATCTCACAGATAATCACAGAATCGCTCTACTATAAATGTGAAATAGGGTATGCAGAATAGCTAAGTAGAGCAACAAGAAAACATGGTATCACATACAGATAGACTATACTCCTACACATGATACTAAGCATGGAAACATCTGAGTAGAGTATAATCAAACCACGTCGGTGTAATGTAAACAATAGAGGTGCAAAGCTCAACCTATAATATAAGCATGGATAATAACAAAAGAGCAAGGGTAAGAAACCATCACCGAGCGTGCACCACGGTACCAACGTCGGATCGAAGTACCCACCTGAACAACTGTCGCGTCTGCCTCCTGACTGCAAAAGAACGTCAATAGGACCTAAGGAGGGTCCCCTGGGTTAGTGTCTAACCCACAAATAACAAACCACTAGCTCTCACAACCTCGCAAACAAACCCACGATGATCGGTTTCCTAAAACCAACTATCGTAACTCGCCGGAAGTCCCGAAATCGCACCGGGACTCCGTCGGGACCCACGAATTGTCCCGGAACGTACCGACTCGTGCTACGAGTCACCCGCTGCCACAAAACACATCAAATAAGATGTCTTGGCAGCAAACCCAAAATCCCGCCTCCAAACAATTATCGTCGGATAATCGTTCGGATCCGGGTTCCCGAAAGTGTCTATTTCGACACCGGAACCCACCGTCGCTCACTCGTCATTTCTGAACCCTCGAAATGATGCGAGTGACCAGCCAACAAAGCTCAGCGTCTCAACAAATGCTCACGAGGCACCGTCGGAAGAATTCCGAACTAAAACCGCGTTTCGTCGACAGATTTTGCCGACAAACGCGCCGGAAATGCATTTCCGATCTTCGTAAAAGTCTGGGGCCTTGGAAAATCATTCCAGAGGTCACCCACAGCTCACCCATGCTGCCAACAGCAGCCACGACACAACAAATTGCATAAAAGCCCTCCCGATTCCAAGAAATCACATTATTTCATGTGTTTTCCGGGCTTTTATGGTCCGTCTACGCAAATTAGAGGTCAATCAGCCGAGACAAGATACCCACTTATAGGTTTCGACGTGCCGGAGGCCGTGCTCACCTTTCGGAGCACTGCCGGCTACTGCGGTGCGCGCACGAGCGACGCGAAGTTCTATTAAACTGCGCGCACAGCGCGAAGTTCGCGACTAACTCATTAACCAGGGCATATTTGCCGCTGTCGGAGGTGAGCACGATGTTCAGCACGAACCCTAGATCATCGTGCTCACTTCTCGAGGTCTCGGGGAGTCATCGGATCACCGGGAAGGTGGCCGGAAAGCTTAAATTGCAATGCTGGAACTCAAAAACAGCATACCGGAGCAGTGGGAGCTAGGGTTGGTCGCCGGCGGCCGGGAGGCGGGCACTCCGGCCGGGGATGGGAGCAGCCGGTCTGAGACGTCCGGGGAGGGTGCTGGCCGGCGGCGGGCGGCAACCGGTGGCGCGGCGGAGGAGATCCACTCCCCCAACTCCCTCTCGGGTTCAAGCTTCCCGGCGGCGCGGCGGCGGCCGGAGGAGGTCGGGGTGGCTACGGTGCGGCGCCGGAGGCCGAGGGGAAGGCGATGCACCCCACGGTGGGCGGCGGCGGCGCTTGGAAGCCGAGCAGGGCCGACCTCGGCCCGCACGCGGCTGGGCGGCCACAGGAGGTTCCAGCGGCGGCCGGCGGCGCGCGGGGACGGCGGGGGACGCGCGCGCCGGGTTGCCTGAGGTCGCCGGGGCCGACTGGAGGCAGCGTGGCCGAGAGGGAGGCGTGGTCGCAGAGCTTGAGCCGCCTCGGACAGGGCTGACCCGAGTTGGCCGCAGGGAGCAGGGGGAGCTCCGGCGGCGCTCGGGGGTGGCCGGGGCCGGCGGGGGAGGACGCCGGGGATGGGTCTCGACCAGGGGAAGATGGTGCTCGGGCTTTGATGTTCCCCCGAGCACAACGATCGAAGATGTGGCAAGACGGGCTAGAGGGGAACCGAGAGAAAGTTGGGGTGGCTTTTCCGGCGGCCGGAGCAGCTCGCCGGCGGTCGGGGCGTGAGCACTGGTTGGGCAGGGTGGAGGCGGGGCGGCTAGGGCAATTGGGAAGATAATTAGGGTCAGGGTTCCCTGGTTGAACCCTAGAACCTAATTATTCTATGTGTACAATTGCGGAGAACCCCCTCCTAGTCCAGTAATTCTTACCAAGCCCCCCGCCAGCATGTGGATTATGCGCATAGGTCCTTCGACGTTCGAATTCGCGCAAGACCATGCATAAAATATTGGACATTTTCGCGAATAATCGATTTTGCCAACATGACCTCTCAGCGGACTTTTCACGATTCCCAAAGATCCGTCCGTCGGATTTCCGATCCGATTGAGCCATCGTGTTCAGTACAACGGGGGCATCGAAACTACGATTTCGTTTCATCCAATTTGGTCACAGATTCGCGACGGAACCCATCCGCTCTCTAATTAATCCATATATCGTACGTATACCAAAGTGTAAACCCATTAAACCAACTTTCGCATTAGAAATTGACTTCCCTACCACTAGTAGGGACCCGAAACATCCTTCCCCCTACTCCAGGTCACAAGTACGGAGCACGAGAAGCTTTAGAAAGCACAGAAAAGCAAAGAGCGGAAACCCTCTTTTCGGTAAAACTCCTTTTTGTCGAAAACCGTGCATTAGATCAGAAATCCGTCAGTGCCATTGGTTCCAGAACAGCTGAACCGGTCGAAACGAGCTATTGGAGTCCTATGCTCGGAGTCCGATACGCGCCGAAAGCCAATTCTACCCCGGGGCTTCTCCAGAAATCCGGAGTTACTATTCACTTTAAGTGAAAACTAATAATTGCGTAACTTCTCCGTTCTAGCTCATTTTCTCCTGAAACTTGACGAGTGCTTATGTAATTAAATTACACACATAAACATCATCAACAGAGAGTTTAGTTGCACTGTAAAAAATCTCAGTCCTTACAGCCGTGCCGGCCGCCGCCGTCCCCATGCGCCGCCGTCGCGGCCTGGGCGCCCTGCTGCCGAGCCTGACCTAGCTCAGGCCGAGCCTGGCCCCGCAC
Source organism: Ananas comosus (assembly GCF_001540865.1). Classification (NCBI taxonomy): domain Eukaryota; kingdom Viridiplantae; phylum Streptophyta; class Magnoliopsida; order Poales; family Bromeliaceae; genus Ananas; species Ananas comosus. The sequence goes on along the minus strand of NC_033632.1, from coordinate 9,152,873 downwards.
CGCCTCCACGAGCCGCCGTCGCCTTTGGACGACTATGCCGCCTTCCCCGGCGTCGTCACCGCCGGCCCCCGCCGGTCCCGTGCTCCGCCGGCGCCGTTTTGGCCCCTGCGGCCACTTGCGGCCAAGTCGGGCCGAGCTTGGGTGATCTCTGCCTCCCCGCGCCGCCACCGTTCCACGCCAGCCATGCGTCCTCCCACGGCCTCCGGCGACCTCCCGCTCGCCGCCGCTCGCCATCCCGGCCATCCCCGTGGACCGCCGGCCGCCGCTCCTCCATCCTGCGGCCGCCCTGACCCGTGCGGGCCGTTGCCGAGTCCCCTCGTCTTCCAAGCGTCGCCGCCGCCCACTAACGGGAGCATCACCTTCCCCTTGGCCACCGCCGACAGACCGTCGTCATCCCGACCTCCTCCGGCCGCCGCCTTGCCGCCGGTGCCCTTGAACCCGAGAGGAGCTAGGCGGGTTGGATCTCCACCGCCGCGCCACCGGCTGCCGTCCACCGCCGGCCAGCACCTTCCCCGGACCCCTTCGACCTTCCGCCCCCTTCCCCAGCCGGAGCGCACGCCTTCCGACAGCCGCCGGCCAAGCCTAGCTCTCCCCTGGCCGGTAAGCTTGTTTTCAGCCTTTCTGCGCAGTGTTTCCTGTTCTACTCACTGTTCCGGCGACCTGAGGCTGTTCCGATGCCTCCGGAGGTGAGCACGGTGATCGTCAGTCAATAACAACAAAAATCTGCGGAATATACAAAATCTGCATACCGCCCAGACCCGTGCACGGCCCGCCCGAAGGCGACCCAGGGCCCCGCACTGTTTGGATCACAGATTTTATGTGTCACGACACTGATTTAGTACGACTATACGAGTTTTGCTTTTGGCCGTTTTTCTCTGGTCACGGTACCGGCTTCGGTTCACGTTCCCGCATGTTACGGCTTGGTGCTAGTTGGTCTAGCTTTGTGTACTGTTTCCTCAGCTACACAACGGACCTGGGTTCCAGGTATCTATATGTCATATATACGTTCGGACGGGATATACAGATAGGTGTTGATTGTATTATGTTAGTTTCTCTACATCTACTTGCTTGCTATTTGTTTGTTGTCTGAGTGGTGTGGCGCTGCGGCAGCCTTGGGTGATTCACAGGGCTTTGAGTGGCTGAGCATGGTGCTCAGTGGGCGACGGTGTTTTGTGTGGTTAAACCTACAGAACCGTCGTTTGTGTTCTATTGTGGTGATGTGTTAATAGTGGCTTATTAACATGCTTATGCCCAAGGGCCTTCGCAGATAAAGCTGTGGCCTTGGGTGGCAGCGAGTGGGTAGTAGTGGCTTGGGTGTTTTACTACTACCACTGGTCGGTTGTTCCGAGTCGCTGTTAAGTGTCCTATTTGTTTGGTGCAGCCTTCTTTAAGCTTGACTTTGGCGCAAGAAAGTCGCTTAAAGCGGCTTTTTGCGTGGCTTTAGCTGAAAAGCTAAAGGCGCTTTCGATGTCCTAGTACCTGTTAGTCAGGTCTCCAGTTTGTGTGAGTATAAGATTTTATAATATTTTATAATAAAATATAAAAATATAATTTTTTAAAATTAACCAACTTTACTTCATGTTTTAAAAATAAAATCCTATGTTATTTTAATATAACGTATCAAAGTATTTTTTATTTACATAAAAGATTATTTTATAATAAAATATAAAAATATAATTTTTAAAAATTAATTGACTTTACTTCATGTTTTTAAAATAACATCCGAGGTTATTTTAATGTAACGTATCAAAGTATCTTTTATTGACGTAAAAGATATTGTTTCGAAGATTTCTATTTTTCTTGTTTGCTCATTATGTCTTTTAATTGACTCTTAATTTTAGAGATTTAGGGTCACTCCTGTGGATAACATTTAGTTGGTATAATCGCTCATGTTGTCCTGTCATCTCACAAGCTCGTAGCATCCATCAATCATAGCGAGAAAAGAATAGAAATTCGGTGAGATTAAATAAAGAAAGCGAAAATAAAATTATGTTATTTTATATCCTATTTAATACCATACTAAATAAAATCCTATTTTTTATATATATTTAAGTTTTAGTTCGTACTAGTGACTGAATTCCCAATCATCAGTTAGGTATTCAATGTATAATATTATTTTATTGAATATCAGTTCTCAGGATGTTCCATTTAACGTAACGATGGAGGACTTGAAAACCGCTCAAAGTGAATTGGGGTATTTGAGGATTTTATCTGTAGATCGTGGGATTTGAGATTATAAAGTAAGTAAAATGGGGAAGGCAGTCAAAAGCCAATTGCCTCGAACTGCCTTTTAACTGCCTTCCCCATTATACTTATTTTATAATTTCAAATCCTCCAATCTACAGGTAAAATTCTCAAGCTCCCATTTCACTTTGAAACGGTTTTCAAGTCCCCCATTGTTACGTTAAATGGGTATTGTAAATACAACCACGATTTTTAATCGTTTAATAAAATGTAGTTCCGATTGTTATTGTGCGCTGAAACGTTTTCAAGACATTATCTACGTGAATAGTGTGAACAAACTAAATTTCACTAAAAATCAGTACATTCTTAGTTTAAAAAGTCAGGTGGTAGATCTACGGACAAAAGTAGATACTTCCCTAAATAACAAGCATCTGAAATAAAAGAATGGGTCTGAGTTACTAGTTAGGGAGCCCAACCAGGCATATTTAAACAAGTAAATCCAAGAGTAAAGCTTTATGATAAAAATGTAGGTACAATATCTAATCATTTAGTACTTAACATTGTTATCATTATTTTTGAGAACTATGAAGTAAACGATATCATCGTTATGTTGACCATACGTGATTTTAATCCACATGTAAACTACAAAAAAGTTAGCATTCCGATAACCAACAAATAAATAGTAGTATAATTAAAAAATAAAAAATAATATTCAACAAAATAAAAAAATATTTAAACTTCTATTTTTCACATTCTAAATACGAGAGGAAAAGAACGTTATAAATTCGTATGCACACTGTGGGGTTATTAGGGTGTAGCCTACCCTTACCCCAACAGTAACCCAAATATTCTCTGAATCTGTGATCATTATTATTGACCCGAATTCGTAAAACCCGACCACCAAACCTGGGTTGCTCAATAACAACGATCACCCGACCCAGCAATGTAAACCATAGTCTCGGTTAATGGTCGGCTGGGAAATTGGGCGTCTCTATGGGGGACCCTTCAGCCCCGCAGTGTTATGCGGTGTTATACATAATTAATCAGTTAAAATATTAAAATATCTTTTTATTACTAAATTTATCAAAAGTGTAATACCCATCGATTAGAAACTTTTTTTTGTTACTATTTAACGTGGTGATCAGGAGTTTGTTAGTTAACACAAATATAAACCAAAACCTTGAAAGTTAAAACCACAATCTCGGAGATTTGATCAAAATAAAATTAGAGATACGTATAAATATAACTCCCAATTGATAATGTATTTGGATCGTATAGTTATACATGATATGTAAATAAGTAGTAAAGAAAGTTATTTATGAAATTATTTATGAAATTGAAATAAAAGGTAACTCATTATAACAATAAATTTTATATCGGTTGATTTAATTTTCATATTAGCTGTTTTCTAACTATTTTAAATACCATATGTTTATTTTCTAGTTAGTTCATTCTTTATACAGTTTTAATATTTATTGTGAGGATAAGCGTACGTCCTATTAATCACTTCATCCTCTACCCCTAAATTAGATAATTTATATTATACTCTTACATAATTTATAACTTCCATCCTAGATTGGGTGTAAGAATATTTTGCTTACTTAAATCTTATCCGAAATAATAAACAATCTTAAATAACGCAAAAAACACTAAATTTTGAATAATCCGGAGAACCCGTTGAGTTATGAACTACCCGGAACGGATTCTCGGGTTGATTCCAAAAGTATACATTCCAAATCAGGGTGTCATTTTTGATTCCTACATAACAACAATAAATATATAACGAAGTAAGAGTTCGATCAACAAACCTTCTTTTACTCTCAATACAAGAGCTGATTTGCGTGCTCGTGTTCGGTCCGACCCGCCCGCCGCCGCGCACGCCAGATACGTGGGCCAAATAAAATAAATAAAAATAAAAACCAAAATAGAAATAGGATTAAGATTAAGCATAAGGCATATTAGAATCTGAATAGAACGCGATGTATCTTTACTGCATAACTTTGTTCTAGGAATGGAACCTATGTATATAACCTGCTCCAACGTACTCAAATTGAACTTGGACCCGCACGGATTCTCGTTTTGGGATAGGAGAGGGAGCGGAAGAAGACAAAAGAGCGGTAACTAGAAAAAACGACTAAAAGCGACTCGAAAGATTATAAAGCGACCTAGAGAATTTCGAACAACCCAAGTAGAACGCGGTGGAATTTTCGTACGGCTGCTCTAAAAAATTAAAAAAATCTTAAAAAGATTTTGACTTTAATTCTAAAACTTAATAAAAATTTCTTATAAAATTATTTTCTAGTCTTTCTAAAAGGTTGTTAGATCTTCACTTTTAAAAATTAAATTAGAAAGACAAAGAAAATAATGTCATTTATTTTATAAAGAAAGGACGTTTAATTATAAAGTATTAGAAGGACTTAACAATAAGAAGATTTTAAGTTTTGTCAGAACACTGTAATGTCATGCTAATAAACACTTAAACACTTGTTTGAAAAATAATGCGTCCTAAGCCACTTTGGAAAGTCAAAACTACCAGTATTAAAATTCTCCACTGTTTTGGTTTACTCCAAAACCGAGTGGTGTGAACCCGACCAAAGACGATAGAGCCTAAAACGGCTCTTACCGTTACGTAGGCGTGGATTTCCACGTTGGGTCTAACGTCAGTTATCTAGCCAATGAGCTTCGGTTCGGGTCCGACCTAGATGAGGAGGGAGGGGACTTTGACGTTGATATAGATGTGGATCTCGACATGAAGACAACTGGAATTGTACTAGTTGATAGAGACAAATTTGGCTTAAGAATCATGGGATAGATTGTTTAACATACTGTATATGATATTACGATTTTATCGATCCTTTGAAACTTGTAGGAATCTTTTGTTCATACCAGTTCAACTAGGATGGGTCTTCTCTATGGCACGCAGTCTAGATTAATTTAAATTCAACCATCTATTATTCAGATACAGACTGATCGAAGTATTAAAACTCGTATATCAAGTCGTCAAATCTAGATCACCATATCTAGAACTACTCTCAAAGAATCTACGGCGGAATATCTATTCAACGGTGGGAGAACCAACTTGGTACGTTTGCTAAAATTGGTGTTAATCTCTATCGATAGGGACTTAATACAGAATTCTAGGTAATCCTATCTTTTCAGCTTAGTTCGATTTCTATTCTTCGGGTCACTTGGATGTTGGGTTCGGTTGGGTCATCTCGCAAGCTTTGTATTCCTATCTTTGAAAGTCGGAGTGGCCTTGAAATTCTTCTTTGGACATTCCTGACTCTAAAAATGTCACGTTGATTTGAGAGACAACTACTACAAATACACACATTAAATTAATGTATTCGTGAGCAGTTCAAAGTCCTCTTTTACTCGATTTTACCTCTTCAATGCGCTAATAATCAAAAATGAATTCACTTATCATTGAGGCCAAAAAGCCACTTCGGTGCCTCATCTCAACCGAAAGATGCGCATAGCCTGAGGCAAGTATCGCTAGGTTATCGAGCAAAGCTGGCCAAGTCGATAAGACCTTGATGACCGCGACTGTCTAAAACTCAAACTACGTGCCTAAAGCTCTTTTAGGTTTTTTTATGTACAAAATATACATAAATACACAATAAGGAAGATAACCTTTCTTTCTAACCTAAAACAGCACTTAGGTACCAACTAGCACCACTTTGCTTAACCATCGAAACAACAGAGGCAGCACGATTAGCGTGACCACGTTAGGCAAGCGTTTAGACTGTCTGCCTAGACGCCTCTAGCGTGCAACTAGCTCCTCTCCAGCCATTACCGCTTTGCCATTAAAGCGTTTTCAGCGCTATAAAATACATGGCAAAACGCACTCTAGCGTGCACCTCCCCATAAGCATGTAAAATAAGTTCGACACTCCCTGAGCCTTGCTTTATAGCTCAAACGTCCCTGAAAACACGCTAAATAGCGGATAGCATAAATTTCCGAAGATCCCAAAAGGCCCTTTGGGATTGGGAACCAGGGGAGTAGAAGGAATTGGCGGAGGGAGTGCAAAGGGACGTGGACGACGCGTGCGGGAGCCGGCGGCGGCTGACTCGGGGTCGGCCGGTCGGCGGCGGCCTCGGTGGAAGAAAGAGAGAGAGAGAGAGAAGAGAGCCCAACACTCCTTCGGGCTCTGACGGCGGTGGAGGTCTGGGAGACGGCCACAGCGGGGCACGAGGCCGCTCGTAGGGGCGGCTGGCGGCGGCAGCGGATCGCAGCGGCGACGGCGGGTCCGGCTAACGGCGTCGGACCCTGTTCCGAGCCAGCTCGGCTCAAGGTCGTCGTCGGCACGCGGCGGCGGCGGACTCTGCCGAGGGCGGCAGAAGGGGCCTCGGGGCCGTAGGGAGGAGCGGCTGACGGCGGCGGGGACGCCCGACGACGGCGGCGACGCCGGTAGGACGTCGGCGGGGTCCAGACGAGCCCGGCTCGTCTGAACCATCGAGGTGGGAGCGCGGCGTCGGTGGGAAAAAGGTAGGAACGCTGGAGGCAGAGCTGGAGGCCGTGGGGGTGGGGCAGGCCTCTCCAGCGGTGGCGGCGGCGCGCGACACCCGCGGCGGCGGGGCCAGAGGACTGGCTCGGTTCGAGCCCACCGGCGCGGGCTCGGCACCCAACGGCGGCGGGAGCGGCCGACGGAGGGAGGAGTAGGAGGCTGGAGCTCGCTGGGGAGTGGCAGCCGGGCTCCACGGGGCCGGCGGCGGCTCTCGACGCACGGTGGGACCTGGGCTCGGCTTGGATCACGCCCGACCCAACCAAGGCGGCAGCGGCGGCGGCGAGGAGCAGCGGTGGACTCCAGGCCAACTGTAAGAAAACGTCAATCCTCTGTCCGCGCTGTAAGCATGTCCACCCATGAAGCTAGGCTGCAGCCATGTCACCACGTGCGACCACTACCAAAGAATGGAAACGAGAAAGCAATAATAGATCGTATATATATAGAACTACATATCACAACTCGGATCGTGGTACAACAAGTCAATGTGAGATGAGCCAACAAGAGAAATATAGTACTCATCTTCATCTCATCAATATGGTATAAAGAAACAACGAGATGAATCGATAAAACGTATGGGACAAAGTATAAATATCATCTCGCTAAGACACTAATAGACACTCTAATCGCTAGATCAGCCAGCTAAGATCATAAGTCATAAACACTGGATAAGCCACTCAAGGAGCTGGAAACAACAGACTACTGGCAACTCCAGCCATATGGGACTCCCCACCCTAACAGCCAATCAACGGCTGCCTACTAATATGAGATGAGTATAGGATATGAACACTGTACTAACCAGTTCAAAGTATAGGATATGAACACTGTACTAACCAGCTCAAAGTATAGGATATGAACACTGCACTAACCAGCTCAAAGTATAGGATATGAACACTGCACTAACCAGCGCAAAGTATAGGATATGAACACTATACTAACCAGCTCAAAGTATAGAATATGAACACTGCACTAACCAGCTCAAAGTATAGGATCAACTAGACTCACCAGTCAGGAACACCAAGTAACTCGTCATAAACGTATACAAACTCTCCTACAACTATAACAGGGTAGGATCAACTGGACTCACCAGCCAAGAACACGAAGAAATGTCAACTGCTGGATACGCCAGCTACCCGGGACCCCCCGTCCTAACAGCCGACCAACGGCTGCCAACTAGTAACTCGTATAACGTAACTAGCGGGCCATGAGCAGCGTAAAGTGTTTGTGACCGCCAGACTAGGTGGCGTTCCTCACAAGAAAAGGCCTTTTCACCAACTTACCACTGTTGGGCACTCGGGATCTCCCCAATATACGTGACCTCTCATCATCACCGTGACCGAACTCCAGACGCCACGACTGGTTCTCTCGTAACCAAAGTCTAACCCATGAAAACCTGAAGAACTGGCCAACTGCGTATACAGATATCATCGTCAGTAACGTACGTATGAATGTCAAGAATGAAATATCAACAGAACGACGATATCATCTATAAGTACATACGAAAGCCAAGGTCAATGTCATCGCCATCGGCAATAAGTCAGATCAAGAATGAAAGAAAGTCAAACAACGATGACATAAATCATATAGACAAGTAATGGAATATGTAGAGAAAACGAATGATAACAAGGATAACATAAATGTGACTGGGCACAACAACATATCGAGAAGGACTAGGCCACTCATGAGGAGCGGAAGAAGCCGAACGCCATGGGTGACCCTCCCCTCTGTACAAATGTACAAGACTGGAGGGGGTGGTAAAAAGTCCATAGCGCCCGCCACTCCCAACTCTGCTCTGCATTCCATGCATCGCCAGCTATTTCGAAGGCTAGGTCCAATAAAGCCAAATCAATAATGGGGATAATAAAGTCAACAATATCGAATCTATCAAATATACCAAGTCATAAAAAAAATAATGTAAACTTTTATACCCAAAAGTACTTATATTATTTGACCAAACACTTAAAACATTTTATTTTACAGTGCGGGGCCCCAGGGGAAAATCAAACTTTGTGTCGCCTTTTCGTAAATTTAAAAAAAAAACTTTTGGACTGGGGTCTCATACGGTCTAGGCGGTGTTTATGTACCTTAGGTGACAAGTGTGCCTGTCTCAGAGGGGCCATAAACGTGCCGCAGTGTGTTCATGTTTCCATGTTTGTCATATGTTGGTGTTGATTTACTTATATGTCTATCGATATGTAAGTACGTAAGTGGTAAGTGTGGCGCCAAAAAGTAAGCTACAAATTTGTTTTCAGGTGCTTTTTAGAAAACTTTTGACAAGGTATGCGCTTTTGAAAATAAAAAATATCTTCGATGGTGCTCCCCATCTTTTGGAAAATAAAATGGTTTAAGTCTTTAGGAAAATTATGTAAGTACTTTTAGGTGTATATGGTTACATTATTTTTATGACTTGGTATATTTGACTGATTCGATATTGTTGTCCTATTATCCCTATTTTGATTTGGCTATTGGACCCAGCCTTCGAGATAGTTGGCGATGCTTGCATGGAGTGCAGAGCAGGGTTTTGAGTTGCGGACGTTATGGACTTTTTATCACCCCCTCCACTCTTGTACATTTGTACAGAGGGGAGGGTCACCCATGGCGTTCGGCTTCTTCCGCTCCTCATGAGTGGCCTAGTCCTTCTATTTGTTATCATATTCCCATTCACTTTATGTCATCGTTGCTAGTACTTGCTTACTCTATATATATACTTTCGTGTTGATGGCGATGACATTACATGTTGACGTTCGTATGTTCCTATAGTTTTGATATCATCGTTCTGTTGACATTTCTTCCTTGATATTCATATATACGTTGTTGGCGATGATATCGATATACGCAGTTGGCCTGCTCTTCAGGTTTTCATGGTTTAGATTTGGCGGCACAGCCAGGTTCCTGGAGTCCGTTTTCGGTGATGGACGAGTGTGGACCGAACATTGGGATCGTGTCTCTCTTGTGGCGACCCGAGTGCCCAGCCTACATGCTGGTGAAAAGGCCTTTTCTTGTGGGAGGACGCCCCCTAGTTGGGCGACCACATGCACTTTACGTGAGCTCGACACCGCTAGTTACGCCTATACTAGTTATCGGTTGGCAGCCGTTAGTCGGCTGTTAGTGACGGGGAGACCCGTGTGGCTGGCACATCCAGTAGTTCATTGTTGCACTTGGCTGGCTCTATCCAGTTACATGCCTTTCATTGCTTGCTGGTTTGTCCAGTGGCTACGTTTATCCTCTTGGCTGGTTGGTCCAGTGTTCACATCATATATGCTTACGGTAGGTGAGATGGGGATATGGTCTATGATGTGTATCTTGTTGATCCGTCTCATTTATTTCTATCATACATCTATGACGAGCTACAGTTGATTTTCGTGCTTGCGTTCTTGGCTGGCTATTCAGTGTCCTCACATAAGCTATATCAGGTCTTGATGGCAGTCGTGGTCGGCTGTTAGGATGGGGAGTCCCATGTGGCTGGAGTTTCCAGTAGCTTGCTGTCTTCAGTTGTTTATCTGGTTGGGTTATGTATTACGTTGTTGGCTGGTTGGTCCAGTTGTCTATATTCTATTTTCGTGGCTAGTTGATCCAGTGGCTTTGCTTTATGCTCTTGGCTGGTTAGTCCAGTGGCCATAGTGTATACCTATTTGATGAGATGAGGATGTGTACTATGATTCGTATCTTTGTATACTCATCTCATATTATCTTTGTTGCCCTACGTTCGAGTTATATATTATGCTTTTACCGTTGTCTTTTTATCCCTATCTTCTTTATAGTGGCTCGCACGTGGTGACATGGCTGAAGCCTAGCTTCATGGGTGGACATGTTTACGACGCGGACAGAGGACTGACATTTTCCTGCAGTTGGCCTGGATTCCTTCCAGGTGGCCCAATCACAGATTGGGTGTCGACTATTGGTGATTTAGGTGTTGGATGTTCGTTTGGGTACCTCTAGCCAAAGGGTTTGGCTAGCGGCATTATGCGGCCTTCAGGGCATTAGCGTGCCCCTGAGGCGGCCCTCGGTGCTTGACAGGGCCTTGTATGGCTGAGCTCGATGCTCAGTGGACGACGGTGATTTGTATTTATTAGTACGTAGTACCGTCGCTTGTGTTGAGGAGCACAGCTTTGTTAACAGCAGCCTATTAGCAAAGCTAAGCCCAAGGGCCTTCACAGATTAAGCTGTGACCTTGGGTGGCAGCGAGTAGGCAGTAAAGGTTTGAGAGCTTTACTGCGTTCACTGGTCTGTTGTTCCGAGTCGCTGATGCGTTTTCGAGTGCTTCGTGGCAGCCTTATTAAGGCTTGGCTTGGGCGCAAGGCAGCCGCCTAAAGCGGCTTTTTGCGTGGCCTTTACGTAAAAGCTAGAAGCGTTCCCAGATCCCGGAACCTGTTAGTCAGGTCTCCAATAGGAGTTGGTTGTGAACGACGGTTGTTGTCGATGCTGCTTGGTTTTACGTATTTTCGGGAGGACTTATGGACTTTAGCGTAATAAAGTACGCTAAAGCCGCGAAAATACCAGGCTGTTGCGTTTGGTCTCCAGTTTGTCGGTTCCGTTCTGAGGGCGACTGACCAGAGCCGCACGGCCTCCGGCACGAGTGGAAAGCCTCGTGACGGCCGGTGACACCGTGCGCGTGCCCGCTGCGTTTTAATCACTTTGTCGCGCGTGTCATCCTTTTCGTACGAATAGAGCGATTGGTCCCCGAGCAACTGGGATTCACTCCACTCGTGACACTAGTCCTGCCCCGAGTACTGAGCCCAGGGAGGAGACAGTGGTGACACTGCCAATTCATATGGCTACAGTAGGTACTTATTACCGATGATGGTATCTAGGGAAGAGCGAGATCGACTGATGGATCGCCTCAACGAATTGAGGAGGTGCAACACCCGAATCTTTGACGGAAAAAAGACAGATCATTAGATTGTAGAGAAATGGTTGATGCATATAGAGAAGCTATTTCATGACACTTTTGTTGAGAAGCAGGACAGGTTTGGCTCGCCACACATTACCTGGATGGCGAGGCCTATCGTTGGTGAACAGATATTCGCGATGATCGTAACATTGACCTGACGGCCATTACGTGGAAAAGGTTTAAGGAATTACTGTTGTCGACATATTTTCCTCAGAATGTCAAGCGGCAGATGTAGAGAGATCTGCGTGGTTTGCGACAGGGGAACAGGACCGTGGCAGAGTACTAGCGGGAGTTCTCTCGGCTTCTTTATTGTGTGTCGTTCGTGGTCAGGGATGATGAGGATAAGGCCTGTATTTTCGATCTTCGACTGTTGATCTTTAGGTTGGTTCAAGCGTCGAATCTGCCTACAAAGTGGTGAACCGCGCGTTTATTGTGGAGAAAGGCGCGGAGATTACTAAGGTGGAAAGAGAGGCATTTGATCGAGGAAAGGGTAAAAAGCAAGCGGCCGAGGGTAGCAGTCAGACACACTCTAGGAGGCCGCCGAAGCATCCGAGGGGCTAGTCTTGAGGGCATGACTCTACTACGACCCGCGGAGCACCGGATCATCGTCGGGCACCGTGTTGTGTGATCTGTGGCGGTTCTCACTTCCCATCGCAGTGTTCACAACGTGGGGGCAAGTGTTTTCTTTATGGTCAGGAGGGCCATTTCCGTTCCGAGTGCCAGAGAGGTTCTTTTCCAGCGACGTCATCTGTGTCGGCACCCGCTTCACCGGCTCCGAGTCAGAGGACTCCATCCATGCATTACCAGACTGGGCGACCGCCCGTCCAGCGACAGTCTGAGGGATCGCTCTAGGCACCGAGTGGGCATATATATGCAGCCCAAACTGAGGAGGCAGCAACAGTAGAGGAGGTCGTTGCAGGTATCATTTTAACTAATAACATCAGAATTTGTGCATTATTTGATACGGTACATCGCATTCATTTATTGATCAGCTATTTGCCAAGTTGTATAGCATTGAGCTAGTACCTACTTTGCATCCGAGACGAGTTATTGTACCCGACCATATCTTGGATATTCGGAAGTTCTGCCCTAATTGCCATGTTCAGGTAGGGGATTGGATTATGCCTGTTGATTTGTTGGCAGTGCATAAGCTTGGCGAGTTTGATGTGGTATTAGGCATGGATTGGCTTACCAGGTATTATGCTGCTATTATTTGTAAGAATAGAACGGTGACCTTTCGAGAACAGCGACAGAATGAGGTAGCATTCAGAGGATGTCAGAGTTCACAGTTTGCGATGACCATTAGCTCTTCGCGGGCTAGGTAGTTGATTAGGAGGGGTTGTGTAGCCTTCTTGGCTAGTATTATTGTGAGGGATGGAGATTTCTCTAAGATTGATGATATTTTGGTGGTACGGGAGTTTAGTGATGTGTTTCCAACGGAGTTACCAGGTATGCCACCTGATAGAAAAATTGAGTTTGTGGTAGATCTTGTTCTTGAAACTACCCCAATCTCAAAAGCACTCTGTAGGATGGCGCCAGCTGAATTGAAGAAGCTGAGGGCACAGTTGCAGGATCTGTTGGACAAAGGTTTTATCAGACCGAGTGTATCGCCTTGGGGACCGCCGATTTTGTTCGTCAAGAAAAAGGACAGATCATTTCGCTTGTGTGTGGACTATCCACGAGATTAATAAAGTCACAATCAAGAACAAGTATCCATTGCCGAGAATTGACGATTTATTTGATCAGCTGCAAAGATCAAAGGTGTATTCCAAGATTGATTTACACTCAGGATACCATCAGCTCAAGATTAAGCTTGAGGATGTGTCAAAGATGGCTTTTCGAACAAGATATGGACATTACGAGTTTACTGTTATGCCGTTTTGGCTTACTAATACTCCGACAGCTTTTATGGATCTAATGAACCGTGTTTTCAAGCCTTATCTAGACAGATTTGTCGTGGTGTTCATCGACGGCATACTGATTTACTCCCGAAATGACAAGAAGTATGAAAATTATTTGAGATTGGTGTTACAAGTGCTTCGAGAAAAGAAGCTCTTTGCTAAGTCGAAGAAATGTGAGTTTTGGCTCTGCGAAGTAGCATTTCTGGGACATGTGATTTCAGAAGCTGGTATAGCCGTAGATCCTAGAAAGATTGAAGCAATCAAGGATTGGCCTAGACTGACTAATGTCACCGAGATTCGGAGTTTTCTCGATCTAGCAGGATACTACTGGAGGTTCGTTGAGAGCTTTGCTAAGTTATCTACTCCCCTCACGCGGCTTACACATAAAGGCACCAAGTTTGTGTGGAATGACATGTGTGATAGAAGCTTTCAAGAATTGAAAGAACGGTTGACAACCGCCCCGATTTTGGCATTGCCGATTACTAGAGTAGGGTATGTGATTTACAGTGATACTTCATTTAGTGGATTCGGATGCGTTTTGATGCAGAACAGAAAGGTGATTGCTTGTGCTTCTCGCTAATTGAAAGATTATGAAAAGAACTACCCTATACATGATTTGGAGTTGGTGGCCGTAATCTTTGCATTAAAGCTATGGCATCACTACCTATGGCGAGCGGTGCAAGGTGTATACTAATCACAAGAGTTTGAAGTATCTGTTCACACAGAAGGAGCTGAACTTGAGACAGCGCTGATGGCTGGAGTTGCTCAAGAATTATGATCTGACGATTCTTTACCATCCGGGATTAGGGTATGAGAACCTGAGGGGGTTGCCAGAATAGATTGCTCTCGGGTTTGAGATGTGGGTGTTGAGTACCGGTACTGAGTCGGTGAGTACCGGTACTAGGTTGGGTACTGATACTGCATCGGGCTAGTACCGGTACATTGCATTAAACCCGAAGATCCCGTGCTCGGGTTTTGCATGTTTGAGTGCTGGGTACCGGTACTTCAACTCGAGTACAGGTACTAGATGTGACAGAATATTTTTTTGAAGTAGTAAGGGATCTTTTGGTACTTTTTGCAGCTCTGTTTATCCCCAACCACTCCAACTGGTCATTCTCATGCT
>NC_033632.1:9109155-9133248 GCF_001540865.1 Ananas comosus | reverse complement strand
CTCTCTCTCTCTCTCTCTTTATATATATATATATATATATATATATATATATATATATATATATATATATATATATATATATAGTTGGGCTGGAATACTATTGTTAGCAAAAGGCCCTTTTTGCTTTTCGCTATCAAGTTTTTAACTCTTGGATGAAAAATTGTAAGGTTAGGATGATATTAGTCCTTAAGGGTTGAGTGGTCCCCACTGGATTATAATATTTAATCCAATGATTAGAAATGATGAAAGGAATTGATCCAAAGGCTAAAAACTTGATAGTTAAAAGGACATGTACATATATATATATGTATATATATTAATTATATGTAGGCTGAGTGAGTAACCTGAGTTTAGTTAAAATTGGGCTAATATTACTAGCCCATAAAAACAAACCCAATAGGTAAACAAAATGGCAAAATTCTACTAAATTTACACCAAGGATTTAAGTGTCGTGGCACGGGGTCGTGCCGGAAACTTGCCGGCACGGTGCGTGCCAATGCGTGCTGGTCAAAAAAATTCTTGTGTGCCAACACATAATATCATGAAATATTTATTTTCTTTAGCAACAAAATATTCTAACTATTTATTATGTCTTTTTTTCACATCTTTTGAACTTTATTGAGGAAATTACTTACTAATTTAAAAAATAGAGGGTGTTGAGCTGTGCCATCGGCATGAGGTCTGTATCGTGCCGGTATCTTGTTGGCATGGTGGATATGGCCCGTGCCGACGGGCACTTAAAACCTTGATTTACACACTCTCTCTCTTTCTTTTGCAAAGCTCTAATTCCCTAATCTCTTTCTCTCTCTTTTTCTTTGTCTCTCACCTCAAGCGGCCAAGCTTGAAGCCCCATAAGTTACCAAGTAACAGCATGCGCCCGCCGTTGCCTACCTTGCTATTAGTTGTGCGCTTGAGAAAATATATATAATATTTTTAAGGTAAAAAATTATTGTTTATACAAAATTTTGATTTTAGTTATATATGATTAGATAGTTAATTCAATATTTGTCTATATAATTTATTCATTTTTTGAGTGCATAGATGAAAAGGAGTAATATGAAGATTGAAGGCGGAAGAGAAGACGTGGAGGCTGAAAAGATTAGATATTCAATTCATAAGTTTTTTTTTTTATATTATTGTCACGCCCCTGATTATTCGTTTTTCCGGGCACGCTAACAGACCCGCCGTATACATAGAAATTTTTTCTGTATACGAAGCGATAGCTGTACCTGTACCTATAATCATACAATATTACAACCAGTAGTATAGAGCTGCTAAAAAGAAACATATATAAATAACATCGGTTCAACATACATACATAGTATCCTGATACAAAAATACTTGCTCCAGTGAGGTACTAACATTAGTATGTGTAAGAACCCAAAACCAAAACTACCTGCAGCTGGTATATCTCTAGATCAGTAGCAAAAAAGGGAATGGATCTAGCTTGCGACTCCCTTTCCACGATCCGTATCCACGACAGCAACAGCCAAAGAAGAAGGCTCTGCAAAAAAAGTCACCAACTGGGTGTGAGAACTACTGCAAAATGAAGTAGTCCTCAGCGGGTACCGCTGCCGACCTCAACGGCTCACCCATTAAGTCTACAGAAGTATGCTCAAAGATAGTAATGAAAGCTGAAATAATTCTACAGCTATATACCGCTATACTATCATAATCCAACACTAACGATCTATAGAAAATATAATCTCTGACCCAATCTGGCTAGGGACTGTGAACACGCCTGTTCCGCCTGTCGAAGCTGCACTAACTACCGCCCCGCTAGGCCGTCAGTGGAGAACGAGTCCAAACAGGACAAAACCGACAACAACGCAAAAGCATTAAGCCCGACCCCGGATGTGACACCCCAATAATCCCACATCGGATGGGAATGGGGTTGTCATTGGGTTTATAAGAGACTTAGACACTAGTAATAATAACTGGGCTTAAGCATTTTGGGCCGGTGATTGGGCCCAACGAGTTATTGTTGCTAGTGGGCTGGGTCGTTACATTTGGTATCAGAGCCGGTTCACCAGCTAGACATGTGTGGCGAGTCTCGGCTGAGCCAGGGTCTGGATGACGGGCTAGCGAGACGAGTCTCACATAGCCTGGTGATCTTGGGCTGTGTGTGTTTGGACTGACGAGGACGTCAGGGCCTTAACGGGGGGAGTCTGTGACACCCCAATAATCCCACATCGGATGGGAATGGGGTTGTCATTGGGTTTATAAGAGACTTAGACACTAGTAATAATAACTGGGCTTAAGCATTTTGGGCCGGTGATTGGGCCCAACGAGTTATTGTTGCTAGTGGGCTGGGTCGTTACACCGGAGTGGCACTCGTGGGCGCTACCCAATCGAGTATGCAAGCGTGTCTCTGTCGATCTCAGTCAGGCTCTCACAGGCTATAATTAAAGCAGAAGAGTCAAACTGGTCTAACCACCAAAACCCACATGCCCTCGGCACAATCTGATGCAAAAATAGCCAACAGGGCCCACCGTCAACCGCGACGGCACCCGACAGTCCAGAACAGTCTTTACACTATTGTAAAAAATAATCTCGGCATCCCAGCACGAGCGTACATGTATTCTACACTATTCTGGGTATCCACCGCCCACAAGCTGCGGCGATACAGACAAATTACGGCTCCTAGAGCTAAATCTGGTAGTTTCAAAAAATGGCGGTATAGAATTGATAGTTTTCTCCTAAGTTAAGTTCCAAGTCTAACATATATAATTTAGTGAATATTGTAAGCTCCAATTCAGATTTAATAATAAAGTACATCAACGAATCGAGCTACTAAACATGCTATACAAAGCGAAAAATACATACTGTTACATATAGGCTTAGGAGGCAATCCGTAGAATCCGGTAAGCATATCATTATCCCACCTCTAGCACGAGCTCGACAACAGCAAGTAACCGCTGGAATCACCCTGCCAAGATCAGCAACAACCCAGCAAGTCCTCTCTAAGGATCAAAGCACAAAAATCCAAAGGTTTCCATCAAAACTCTAAATTTCAGCACTTAAGCTTAATTTCACCAAAATCTCAATGTCAAACTCACCTTCCAAAGCTCAATTCAAGTGAAGAAAGGTCCCAAAACCAATGGAGCATGATGGAATAATATCCTCAGGTCGAAATTCCAGCTTCCTCCAAGAATTGATTCAAGAAACCACAAAAATCTCAATTTCAGCTCAATCATGACAGCAGCTCAAAAAAACGTCAAATTGACCATACAAACCTTAATCAAATACTGTCAAAATAAGCTCCACGAAACCTCCAAGAAGTTTACTAACCACCAAACCAAGTTTCGCAGCAAACGGAGCTTCCTACGTCACACACGAGCCAAAACGTCGAAGGTCGCTATTGGAAATCTACTAAAACTGCAATCCTCTAGATGAAATTGTGGAATTTGGAAGGTTTAGAGGGGTTAAAATGCAAAATAGAGGCTTCACTGTGAAAGAGAGTGAAAAACCAGCTCAGGGGGTCGTCCCCATGCTTTTATAAGGAGGTGAATAGGTAAAATAGGCCCAAGGAACAGAAAACACAAACCTGCTGCCCCTGTAGAAAACAGAACTTTCGGGCGCCCGAAACCCACTTCTAGGCGTCCGAAACTTCCAGACTATACAAAACTCCCTCATTGGTTCCTCCGCCGGCGGTCTGCTGTGCCTATAGCGTGGTCCGGCGTACCACACCTACCACCAAACACGTGTCAACGCACTCGATAATTCCAAGGTGAACATTCAAGCTCACTTTTGGGCACCCGGAACACAGGATCCGAATTGACTTTCAGTTTCAGTTCAGTTCTGCACTCAAGATCTGGGCGACCCAAATCAGGTTCTGGGCGTCGGAAACTAGCAAAACTCCAGTTTTGCTTATTTGAGTGCGCCAAGTCTATTTCTGCATCCATTTCGTGCAAAAACGACTCCGACTCAGTGCGACACTCTCCAGATGTGTCGACCAGTCACTAATACTGTAGCCAATCCGATATTGAAACTCCCGGGACACTACAATTATAATACCGTATTTCATATAATTATTTTGTATTTTGAACTATTATATATGTTTTAGTATCAAATTGTAGATAATATTCTATACAAATTAGACTATTGTTTGTACGATGTTGAGAATCTCAAGCAGCTCGTTTAGGGCTCGAGCTCGCTCGACTCGAAATTAGGCTCGCTCAAGCTCAGCTCGAATTAATTTCAAGCCAAGCTTGAGCCTAAATTTTGGTTTGAAATTAATTTCGAGCCGAATTTGAGCCGAGGTAAGCTCGCTCGAGCTCGGCTCGTTCCCACCCCTAGAGATCAGGTGTTTAAGACATAGGAGTATTATGGTTAGCTTTAAAAATTTTAGCACAAATCTGCAAAAAAAAAAAAAAAGGAAAAAAGTGACATGCTTTTGTGAAAACGCAAAACTAGTGGGCTTCTTCTTTTTTTTTTTGGCAAAAAGGCCTATTTTAAACTCTAAAGGCTTGTTTCGTTCACCTAATTTAGACTTTAGAAGTGGAATGAGATTCACTAATTTTGATAATTGTTGTTTGTTTTATTGGAATTGAAATTGATTCCCATTCAACTTTGCAATGAAAATAACCCAATTTATTTATAATCTAATCCGACTATGAATTCTGGACTGGCCCAGTCTACAGTGAACCATTCAAAGTCTTCTCTCAAAAACACATCGTCCTACTCTCACTTCATCACTAACCTCTTCCTCAATCAAAATTCTAAATGCTCCAATTGTCCATTTCGATTTCCATTCCAATAATATAGTAAATATTTTTAGATAATTTATAAATCTATTATCCATTCCAATACAATCCAAATCCGTTTTTCACTCTCATTCCAATCACGAATCAAAAAATGCCCGTGGTGGAAATAACAAGTTATGGCTAGTCTTTTTGGCAGATTAGCTTTTTTTTGGCATTCTTGGTAGTTAAGAATCAGCTTTGCAAAGCATAAGAAATTAAACACATGGAAACCAGTATTTAATTTGTACAAAAACTTATTTTAGATAGATATGTGAACTTAATTTGTACAAGCTGTAATGATCTGCCCTCGCTAATTATTAGTTCTCACTATTCCACATTATTTAGATATACTAGGCGATGTGAGACTAATCTTACTTATAAGTTTTGCTTTCTGTATCATCCAGATGTGCCAAGTGATATGGGATATATCTCGGACTTCAGGCTACAAATTTGATTCTAATATCAAATATAATCCACTGACAGTCATAACTCATTGGGTCAAAACTACTGACTCAAAATGCTTAAATTCAATTATTATTATTAAACTAGAGTTCAGCTGATGTATATATGATACATACATGTGAGGCCCCTTTACTCTTTACTCTTGTTTATGCATATAGTTTTAAAAAATATTTATCAACACAACAGTAGCCTATAATTAAAAGTTGACATATTTAAAAACATTTTCCATTTCTTATTCCCCACACTCTCCTGCTCCAATTATTAGAGGAGAAAAATATAAAATCTCCCTCGTGCTTGTTTCTCCTCTCTCTCAAGCGAGGATTTAAAAAAAGGGAGCGTGATCCTCATGCCCACCGCCTTTCTGCTGACGTGGCGCTGTCCAATAAGGCCCCCCTACTCCCAGTCCAATTCACACCAATTGAAGAGTTTTTCTTTTTTTTTATTATTATTATTTTTTGGTTTAGTTGAGTTAGGATATACTTTTTGCAAAGATTAAGTTCATATATTCCTGCAAATATAATAAATTATAAATATATTCTTACAAAGTTCAATATATTGTTTCTGTAAAAGTCTAACATTTTTAAATATATTTATGCCGTTAAAATGCATTAAAAAAATTAGTTAAACATAAGTAAAATACTTAATCCTACTTAGTTAATGGGGTGAATTGATCTTTTTACCCCTCTTAAATTAACAGTTGTAATTTTTAGAGGGACATATTTGTGATGACAAAAAGATCATTTCACTTGTAAAATAAATAGTGCTTTAACGATAACAAACCAGAGATATATATTTGGAAATATTAGGGCTTTTGTGAGGACAATATGTAAAAGTTAAATTTTGTAAGAATATATTTATAATTCACTATATTTATAGGGATCTGTATGAAATTAATCTTTTTTTTTTTTGCAAAGTACGACATTGAATAAAGGTATTAAAACAAAATTCTAATAGTTCGTAACAATCCTTGATTTTTGATTTTATATATATATATATATATATATATATGAATTATGCTGGAATACTATTAATAGTAAAACACTCTTTTTGCTATCAAATTTTTAACCATTGGATGAAAAATTGTAGGGTCAGGATGATATTAGTCGGTTAGAGTTGAGTGGTCCCCCTAGGGTTTAGTGGTCCCCACTGGGTTATAGTATTTAATCCAATAATCAGAAATAATGAAAAGAGTTTATCCAAAGGCTAAAAAACTGGTAGCAACAATAGGATTTTGCTACTAATAGTAGCCCAGTCCAACTCTATATATATAGTCATGTTATGCTATTTTTAAAAACACCAAGCACTTGATATTTGTAAGTTTTTTGTCGTTAGATCTTATGTTTTGTCCATTTTCAACTGTTAGATTATGTAAATATTATTTAATTATAATCGTTAGGAGAAGCACCAATTATAAGCACCAGAAGTGAAGCTTCCAATTAGAGTTAGGTTTCGTTTGGGATTGCGGGGAGATTGTATTACGTGCGGTGAGAAAATACGTTGGAAAAATACCTGTTTGTTTCCATATGTTGTTTCCGTACGTAATATTATGTTTCGCATAACGCGATGAGTCGGTTACGATATATTTTATGCGGTCCCACCTGAGAATGCAGAAGCATATCCCTATATACTTTTTCCTCAACTCTATTTTATTTAATAGTGTTAGATAGACCTTAATACCAAACTAAGCCTTAATAGATTTGGCCTTTGAAAGCAGATCTTGTAAAGAGTATGAAACAATCCATGTTTATCTCTATAATAAAAATTTAAGTGGGGAAAATAAAATAATGAATCTAGTAATTTTAGGAGTCTCATACAATTCGAGCACAAGATCTCCTATGTATGCTCATATCATCAATATGTTAGAAAATGTATAGCAATCATTTACCACTAAAAATATTAAAACCAATAAAAAATAGTATTTTAATATTTTATATTGGGTTAATTTCATACGGGTCTCTGCAAATATAGTAAATGACAAATATATTCCAACAAAATTCAACTTTCATATGTTGTCCCTACAAACGTCCTTATGTTTTTAAATATATCCTTACCGTTAGAATCTATTAGAAAAATTTAGTTAAGTATATGTTAAATACTTAACCCTGATTAGTTTTTGACATTTTTATCTCTTTTATATTATATTGTTATGACTTTTGGAGGGATCTATTAATGATAGCAAAATTGAAAATATAAATAGTTCTCTAACGATTCTCTAACAGTAACAAACCAGAGGGACATATTTGAAAACATCAGGATTTTTGCAGGAATAACATATAAAAATTGAACTTTGTAGGGGAGTCCGGCTACTATACTCTTATGAGTACGATCGCCTTCGTACTCATAAGTTATTTTCGATGATAGAGCTTCCGAATCAACGATCCATACCATTAAATATTATATAGAGTATTTAAAACTTCTAGAAATCAAATTTTATAATTTTCGATATCATTTACCTTATGATCAAAAGCTTAAAAATTGATAATTTTAACGGCTGGTATGAGATATTTGCTAGTTTAACGGTGAAAAAGAATTGGAATAGATTGAATTTTTGATACAAAATTCTATTCACTACCTAAATAAAGATCAATAACTCCGATCTTAAATTGAAAGATCCGATCATCTATTTTTAGAATATCGTTAGATTTTAACCATTCATTTTATACCCACTTGATGGACTTTATAATGACTTCGAAAAATTACGAAATTTATTTTATAAAAATTTTAAATACTCTAAATCATGTTTAACGGTGTGGATCGTCGATTCGAAAACCCAACATCGAAAACAACTTATGAGTACAAAGGCTCTATACTCATAAGAGTATAGTAGTCCTACTTCTTTGTAAGAATATATTTGTTATTCACTATATTTACAGACACTTATATAAAATTAATCCTTTTATAGTTTATACATTAAATAGGTCTCAGCTTTTCGCCACAGCAAGTGAGGGCTAAATGTTCTAATTACAAGAGAATTGTAGAGCTTAAAATAATGGCAAAAGCTAGGTCAAAATCAGACATAATAGAGTTTTCTAGAAAAAAAAAAAAAAAGCATATCTATATAAATATGGAATCGAGAGTTTGTACGGCGAGCTCCCCGCGTTTTGCGGGGGCCTCGCGCGAGAGAGAGAGAAGGAGAGAGAGAGAACAGAGAGAGGAGGGAGAGAGAGCATACAGAAAGAGGGGGAGAGAGAGAGAACAGAGGGAGAGAGAGAGAG
Organism: Ananas comosus; assembly: GCF_001540865.1. Classification (NCBI taxonomy): domain Eukaryota; kingdom Viridiplantae; phylum Streptophyta; class Magnoliopsida; order Poales; family Bromeliaceae; genus Ananas; species Ananas comosus. Next base: position 9,124,826 of record NC_033632.1, on the reverse strand, counting down.
AGAGCAGAGTAGAAGGAGAGAGAGAGAGAGAGCTCAGGCTCTTTCTCTCTCTCTCCTCTCTCTCCTTCGCATGCTGCCCCGAGAGGGGACCCAGCGCATGAGGGGGCGACAGCCGAGCTCTGAGCGAGCTACTTCGCTCAAAATTCAGGCTTGAAATTATTCGAGCCGAATATTAAGCTCAAGCGGATGAAATTAATTCGACGAGCTCAAGAAAACCGCGAGCCTAATTTCAAGTCGAGGCCGATGCTCGAAGCCCTAAACGAGCCACTTGAAATTCTCACATTATACGATCAATGTTATATTTTATATAAAACATTATCTATAATTTGATACCAAAATATTCTAATAGTTCAAAGTACAAAATAATTATATGTAAATATACGTATTAAATAATAAAAAAAATAATTTTTGAGTGAATTATCTTAATTTTTTTCACGCCTCACATATGTTTTCTGTCGCGCCTATTAATTCCGTATATTATTTATTTTATTATGCAAGTTAAAAAATAAGTAAATATATAGATACAATATTGATTAAAACTATCCAATCATATATACCTAAAATTAAAATTTATATGAATAATAATTTTTAGCTTTTAAAATATTCTGTTTATATTTTCTCGAATGTATACAATAATCAGCAAGGTAGGCAACGGCAACATTATGTTTACTTGGTAACTTAGAGGTCTTCGGGCTTGGCCGACATTAGGGTGATAGATATGAAAAAGAAGAAAGAAGAAATATATTGAAATTTAGAGGCTCTGTGAAAGAAAGAAAGAAAGAAAAGGAAAAATATATAAATAGTAAAATTTTGCTTTTATTTTGTCCTTTGGGTTTGTTTTATGGCGCAACCATTGGCCCATTCTAACACTAACTCTGATTATGTCAACTCACCCTATATATAATTAAGAATATATTAATTTAATAATTTTTTAATATATAATATATATGTATATATATATATCTATATATATATATATATATATATTAATATATATGTATAAAGGTAATACTGTGCTATCGAAAATATAGAGGATTTGATATTTTTGAATCATTTGACGCCTTTATTAAAAAATTGTAGGTTGGGATGATGTGCGGTCTCCCCTACGGATTAAATAATACTCTTAGGATTGAGGGTCGCCTACAAGGTAATAATAATATAATCCAAAGATAAGAAACTGATAAAAGGAATGATCAAAGAATCAAAAAATCGAAAGCACCATAATTTCTATACTTTCGATAACATAGTACTTTACCTATAATATTATATTAATTATATATATATATTAATATATATTATATATATATCGAGCATTTTCGAGCTTTTCGGCCTAATTCGAACGAGCCCGAGTAATTCAAACCGCTTGAAAATGAATTTCGACACTTTTTTTTTTGTTCTAAGCGCTCGGCTCATTTATATTTCGAATCGAGCCTCGAGCGGCAAATATCGAGGTCATACGCGTGTCGAACGCGAGCCGACTTGCTCATTTGGCACAGCCCTACCCGCGCACATGGCAGGCCCCCCCCGCTCCTCTCTCTCTCTCATCTCTCCTCTCGTCCCTCTCCCCACCACTCGTTCCCTCCCCCTTCTCTCTTCCCCTCTCTCCGCTCTCCCTGCCCCCACGGTGCGCGGTTGCGTGCCGCGGCGGTGTGCGGGTCGCGCCGTGGGGATCCCAGGCCCGCACCCGCCGCGCAGTGGTTCTCCTCCCTCCTCCTCTCTTACCTCCCTCGCCCCGCACGCTCTCTCCCACTCAGTCACCCCTCCCCCTGCCCTCCTCTCTATCTCACGCCCTCTCCCACAGCGGGCGCAGCGGAAGCTCGGCGCGGGCGCAGCGAGCGGGTGAGCCAGCGGGCCGGCAGTGGGGCGGGCGGGCCGGCGCGGGCGCGGCAGCGGGCGCGCACGTCGAGCACCTAGGGGGTGAGAGAGAAAGAAAGAGAGATGGGAGACAGATACAAGGAGAGAGAGAAAAGAAGAAAGAAAAAAGAAAGAGGAGAGGGGATCAGGGAGAAAAAGAAGGGAGAGCGAGATGAGAAAATTTTATATATAGATTGTTATATTTAAATTTTATATATAAATTTCAAATTTTAAATTTTAAATCTAATTTATATATATCTAATTTTATTTATAAATATATATATATATATTATATATAATTTTATATTTAATTTTTTTTTTTATGTTTAACATTTTAACTTAGATATTAAAATAAAAAAATTAAAAAGGTTTGTTCAAAATATTTTAAAAATTACTCAAATTTTCCGTTGCGGAGCACGGGCCTTCACTAGTATATATAATACAGCTTATGGATTCAATGTTTCACATGCAAGTAGACTTTTTTATTTTTATATACTGAAGCAGCAATTATTGTTTGTGTCGTGTGGGGAGAGCATATAACAATTGGGCCAATTTGCATAAAAAATATACTAGTTTTGAGCTTTTATAAAAATAGATCGTCATTTTAGATTTTATAGATTCGAACTGAATTTTCAGAAAACTGATCAAATACCATTGTTCTTTATTCTCTCACCTCTTTTTTTCTCTCTCCTTTTTTTTTCTCTTGTTCTTTTTTTCTCTCTCCCTGGAGGACGGCGGAGGTGGAGGTAGAGGAGGCCTGTCTCGCCTCTGTCCGACGCACCCTCACCCTCGCCCATGCACACCCCCCCGCCTTCCTCGCCTCCGACCCTACCGAGGCCGCACCACAGCCCTTTTGTTTTTCTCTCCGACCCTCCTCCATCGCCTCCTCAACTCTTTACGATAGTAAAGTGGTAAAGCCGCATCCTCTTCCTCTCTTTTTTTCACTCGTTCTTTTTTTCTCTCTTCGACCCCCCTCCACCGCTTCCGCGACTCTCCACGATGATAAGGAAGACAACACCGCATCCTTTTACTCCGCCTTCGCCGGCGCAGGCACCGACACCGGTGCCAGAGAATGAGGGACTCGGAGTAAGCACGGGAGAGAGAGAGACAAAAAAAATATATAAAAAATAAATAAAGAATAAAATATAAAAAAATAATTTTTTCCTACAAAAAAATAAAGAATCGGAGAAAAAAGAAGAAGATTGTGAAGATGCACTATTTTAAAAAAACGTTGCACTATTTTAAAGAAAAAATACACTTTCTGAATGAAAGTTGCACTCCTTTAATGAAACTTGCATTTTTTAGGCAAAAATTATATTATTTCTCATTCACATGAAAATAAAGAACAAGGAGGAGAAAGAAGAGGAGAAATAGTGTAATTTTTATTCAAAAAATATCTTCTTTTTAAATAGTGCAATTTTTATTTAGAAAAGTTTAATTTTTCTCTCAAATAATATGTTTTTTTTTAAAACAGTGCAACGGTTCTCGAAAATAGTGTTACATCATCATTTTCTTCTTTTCTATCTGATTCTTTACTTTTCTTGTAACTTTTTTTTCACCATTTCCGATCCTTATCGTCTCCTCCATTGCCTTGGTGGCCCTCGATGACGGTAACGAGGGCAACGCCACATCCTCCTCCTCCATCTCCTCTGCCACCAGTGCCGGCGGCCCTCGGCGACGGTAACGAAGGCGGCGCCAGCAACCCTCAGCAACAATAACGAAGGCAACGCCGCCTCCTCCGCTTCCACCTCCGTCTCCGCCAACGCCGGAGAAGGAGAAGGATAACTTGAAACGAATCGGATGAGGAATGGAGGCGATGATGTCATTGTCCAGGAGGTGCTCACCGCCCGTTAGGGTGAGGAAAAAAAGACACACCCATCTTCAAGGAGGGAACAAGGATGCAGATGGTAGAAAAAAAAACAGGAATAAAAAGTAAAAAAAAAAAAAATTTAAAGACAATTATATATTATTTTTCGGTAGTAGTAATGATATATAATTAATGGTCCTTCTCATCCAGTTCTGCTTCGAGTTCTTCTTTTCTTTCTCTGGCGCTAGCGGAGGCGGAGGAGGCGGCGCCGCCCTCGTTATCATCGCCGAGGGCCATCAGCGCCAACGGCTGAGGAGATAAAAGAAGAGAATGTGGCGCTGCCCTTGTTACCGTTGCCGAGGGCCACCGAGGCGGTGAAGGAGACGATGAAAAGAAGTTACAAAAAAAATAAAGAATTATATAGAAAAGAAGAAGATGATGAAGTTACACTATTTCAAAGTAACGTTACACTGTTTTAAAGAAAAATTACATTATTTGAGAAAAAAATTAAATTTTTCTGAATAAAAGTTACACTATTTGAAAGAAAGTTACACTCTTTGAACGAAAATTACACTATTTCTCCTTTTCCTTCCCCCCCCCTTGTGTGGATGAGGAGAAATAGTGTATTTTCCCCTAAAGAGTGCAAATTTTCATTCAAAGAGTACAACTTTCATTCAGCAAAGTATAATTTTTTTCTTTAAAATTGTACAACGTTACTCTGAAACAATATATCTTCATCATCTTCTTCTTTTCTCTCTGATTTTTATTTTTTTTGTAGAAAAAAATATTTTTTTATATTTTATTCTTTACTCTTTTTATTTTATTTATTTTTTATATTTTTTTTCTTGGTTTCGTTCTCACCCGCGCTCACTTCGAGTCCTTTTTTTTCGGTGCCGTTGTCGGTGCCTGCGCCAGCGAAGGCGGAGTAGGAGAACGCGGTGTTATTTTCGTTATCGTTGTAGAGGGTCGCAAAGGCGGTGGAGGGCGGTCGAAGAGAAAAAAAAAAAAAAGACTGAGCGAAAGAAAGGAGAGGAAAATGACGCGGTTTTATCCTCTTTACTGTCGTAAAGAGCCGAGGAGGCGATGGAGGAGGGTCAAAGAGAAAAAAAAGGGTCAGGCGTGATCTCGGCAGGGTCGGAGGCGAGGAAGGCGGAGGCTGCGCGAGCAAAGGTGAGAGTGCGCTGTACAGAGACGAGGCGGGCTGCCTCTGCCTCCCCCTTTGTCACGCCCGGGATATTCACATTTTTTCGGGCACGCCAACAGACCCGTCGTATACCTAGGAATTTTTCGTATATACGAAGTGATAGCTGTACCTGCAAACGAATAGGAGCTACAACCATAGTCCAGAGCTACTAAAAACAAACACATGTATATATAAAACAAAATGGGTTCACTGTACATACACAGGCTACAACACCCCTCGCTCCAGCAAGTACCACAACAACAAAACAGTATGTACATGAAACCCAAAACTACCTCTGACGGGTGCTCCTCTAGCAAACGACCAAGGAAGGGACGACTCTAGCTCGCGACTCCCTTGCATCGGTCAGAATCCACAACAGCAGTAGCCGAAGACGAAAGCTCTGCAAAAGGTGTAAACAACTGGGTGTAAGAACTACTGCAAAACAGAGTAGGCCTCAGTGGGTACCGTCACCGACCTCAACGGCCCACCCACTAAGCCTACAGTAATGATATGCACAGGATAGTAAGGAAAATTAGAAAGAACTCCACAGCTGCATGCCTCTATACTATCACTACCAAAACCAACTAACTGTAGACATAAACATGCATCACTAGCTACCACTGACCCAATCTCACACGGGCTGCCCAAGCGGACCCACCCTGCCTGTAATCAAGCTACACCGTATACCATCCGCAGGGATGGCCGGTTCAAGAAAAAGGTCCAAACAAGACGGCTACGACATCAACGCAAGTCAAAGCCTCAGTCCAGAGCGGCACTCATGGGCACGACCCAACCGAGTATGCAAGCGTGTCTCTACCGAGCTCAATCAGGCTCTCACAGGCTGTAGTCAATGCAAATGGGTCCAACTGGTCTAACAACCAAAGCTCACGTGCCCTTGTCACAATCTGATACAAATCTGGGTCCACCGTCAATCACAACGGCACCCGACAGTACGGAATAGTCTACACACTACTGTAATGTTACGGATTTTAAGTTGACATATTTCGTGAAGTCAGAGTCTTAAAGGTTTAAAGAAGAAGAGACAGATTGAAGACTCGAAGATTCAAAGCATAGATCCACAATGCTCGGTAAGTTTAAATACTATTGATGATGATTTATATATAAGTACAAGTGTTTGGAAGACATTAGAATGGGTTTAAATAAATTAATTAATTAAAAATTGAGTTTTTCAACCTTCAGGATTTGGACCCTGGGATCAAGGTCCGGACCCCGTAGGTCCTCTCTGTACGCAGCGAGGGTCCGGACCCTGGACGTAAGGTCCGGACTCCGTAGATTGAATTTTTTAACACGCAGCGAGGGTCCGGACCCTCGAGTTAAGGTTCGGACCCCGTATTGTATTTGCTGTTACGCAGAGAGGGTCCGGACCCTCGCTTTAAGGTCCGGACCTTCAAGGTCCGGACCCTTCGGGAGGTCCGGACCCTGAAACCGTCTTTTGTTTTTAAAGATCAGTTTTTCAAATCCTAGTCTATCTCTAAGTCTTCTAAACCTATAAATAAGATGTAGAGGTGTTTCTAAAATATGGCTAAGCATAGAATATCTTTTTGAAACCCTAAAAACTTATTGTGTGCTCTCTTTCTTTCTCCAACAACAAGTTTCTATCGGATCAATTCTTAAAACCCTAATTTCTTGTTCTTCATGGAGAATTGATCCGGCTATTGCTTAGAAACATTTTCTACGGTTCTTTAATGATTATCTAAGCAATAAAACATCATCAACCTTGTTCATATTGCTCCGAACGGAGTGCACTCGTGGATTCGAGTCGGCGTCATGGATTCGACGTGATCAAGGCTTTGAGGATTCGAAGTATGGATGTCTCGTGGATTCGGGACGTGGCGTTCGTGGAGTCGAATGTGGGGTGTGGACAACCCGTTGGTGTGCGCGAGATCCAGAGAAGATAAAAGAGAGGTTTGAGTCCATGGATTCAGTAATCACCTTGTAATCTTTTATTTCTTAGTAAATTGTTAGCGCGTGTTGGTCCCGTGGGTTTTTTACTCCTAGTTGGAGTTTTTTCACGTAAATCTCGGTGTGCTATTTTATTTTTCGCGCATTTATTTTTATCGCATTAAGATTGTGTTTTTGACATATTCACCTATTCACCCCCCTCTAGATGTTTGATAATATCTAGATAGATCTTAGGGCTCCTCATAACTTACATGTAAAACGAGCTCGGCTCCTCAGCACAAGCGTAAACTCACCCTATACTAATCTGAGTATCCAGTACGTACTAACAGCAGGGATACAAATGTATAACAGTTCCTGAAGTTAAATATAGTAACTTTTCAGAAAATGACAGTGTAGCTTTAACGAGTTTTCTCCTAAGTTAAATCCCAGTTCAACATGTATAATTTTATCTAAAATCACTAACTTATGCTCCAATTTCAAATTTCATAAAAACATACAAATCGATGAATTCGAGCTATTAACATGATGAACAAAGCCAATAATACATGCTGACAATTCTATGACTTAGAAGGAAATCCGACGATTTCGGTAAACATTAACCCACCTCAAGCGCTCGTTCAACGTCGGCAAGAAGTTGACAGGAGGAAACCCGCACGCTCGCTCGACCTCCAACGGCTCAACCGAGATACCCACGCGCACGAACGGTCCTCCTGAGAAACGACAAATCCGAACGAGCTCGATCCGCGACTTCCCAACGAACGGCGTACATCAGCTAGAGAGAGAGAGGAAAAGAAGAAATATCCTGCTCTCTAAGGCTCCCGATGCATGTTTATAGGCTAGGTTAGGTTGGGATGAACAACAAATAAAAAGACCAAACTACCCTTACCAACTCACTTTTCCACCTAGAGTACCGGTACTCAGCTTGAATACCGGTACTCGACCCCTCAATCCATAGTCTCGCGAGCTGGGTACCGGTACTAGCCCGATGTAGTACCGGTACCCGAGCTCGATACCGGTACTCAACAACAGGTACCGGTACTCAGCATCAGATATGTGCAAACCCAAGAGCATCCAGTGCTACAATCTCACTGGGGTACCGATACTTCTCCCCAGGTACCGGTACACAACACTGAAATCTTACACTTTGTAGATTTTAGTATCAGATAGAACTTCACTCTCGCGCCGTGCTGAGTCAGTTTTTCATCCATTTCGCGTCAAAACGACTCCAACTTGTCTCGACACCCACCATACGTGCCGACAAGCGGCAGATGCTGAAATCTCACAGACAGTTAAACACTAGGGACAGTACTACAGCCTCTGCTTCTGCCGCCCTCTGGGGAGAGAGAAAAAAAAGAACGAAAAAAAAAGAGGAGAGAGAAAAGGGGAAAGGGTGTTTTGATCAATTTTCTGAAAATTCGATCCGAACCTGCAAAATTCAAAAAGACAGCCAATTTTTGCAAAAGCTCAAAACTGGTGAATTTTTTATGCAAATTGGCCTAATAATTGTGAACTCAAATGTGTGCAAAGCTATTTTGAAATAAGGTCCCCAATTTTTTAGTTTTTCCATTTAAGACCTCTTGTCTTCTTTTTTTTTTTTTAATTAAAATTGTTATACTCAATTTGATTAAAAATTTTATCAAATGTAACAACTTTATAAGTTATTAGTAGCGAACTTGGTTTAGGTTTATTTACTAAAAAGAATAATTGCGTATATTAAATTTGATAAAATCGTCAATGAATTAGACAGAATTTTTAATTTAATTTTTATTGAAAAATAAAACTTGCTGAGACTATAACAAAATGCCCTACAATTGAAAAGGGTCTCCATACATTTTTTATTTTTTTTCCGACTAAATTTTAAAAAAATTCCTTATAATTACCTGTTTTTTTATTTTTCTTTCGTAACTTTCACATTCTATATTTTACTCGCATTCCTCTGTTAGAATTCCATCACTATGCCGTCTATTTCTTATAATTTATACTAAAAATATCTTTAAAAATGACAGAAATATATTAAAAAATTATTTTTTTATAGAAAAAATAAGGATAATTTTGTCATTTTACCCTCTCTATTAATTAACGTCGTACCTTCTGAAATTTTTTCTGAAATTTTAAGCAGATAAAATATAGAATTTTAAAGTTAAGAAAAAAATTTTAAAAAAATAAATATTTATAGAAATTTATTTTTGTAATTTAGCTTCTTTTTTTTTTTGGAATGTATATATAACTAGTACTAGTGAATAATTTATTGTTCCATGAGTTACATGCAATTAATAGTTGCGGCGCTACATACGTAAAGGGTTATGTGTACGTTATATATATATGATATACGTAAAAGGGTTATGTGTACGTTATATATATGATATACGTAAAAGGGTTATGTGTACGTTATATATATATATATACACGTAAAAGGGTTATGTGTACGTTATATATATGATATACTTAAAAGGATTATGTGTACGTTATATATAGGAAAAACTTCAAAAATCTTCCATGTGGTTTCATTTTTTTTCACTTTAGTACCATATGGTTTAAAATGTATCAAATCAGTACCCTGTGGTTTCTCACTTTATCACTTTAGTATTCTATGGTTTAAAATGTATCAAGTTAGTACCCTGTGGTTTTGCATTTTATCACTTTAGTACCTTGTGTTTTTTTTTTTTCAAGTTAGTACCCTGTGATTTATATAAACTATAGGGTACTAAAGTGATAAAGTGTAAATCCATAGGGTACTAAAGTGATAAAGTCAGAAACCACAGGGTACTAACTTGATACATTTTAAACCACAGGGTACTAAAGTGAAAAAAAGTGAAACCACATGGTACTAACTTGATACATTTCAAACCACAGGGTACTAAAATGAAAAAGTATGAAACCACAGGGAGAGTTTTTGAAGTTTTCCCTTATATATATGATATACGTAAAAGGGTTATGTGTACGTTATATAATATGATATACGTAAAGGGTTATGTTGGTACGTGTCATATAGGCGGTGTAATTAAACGAGCCGAACCAGCGAGCGAGCTGGGGTCGGCTCATGTTCGGCTCGTTTTCTTCGGCTCGTTTATAAACGAGCTCGAACACGAGCTGGCTCAGTTAGTATCGAGCCGAAAAATTCAGCTTCGTGTTCGGCTCGTTTATTAACGAACGAACACGGCAGCTGCTCCGAGCTGGTAACGAACATAAATTAAAAAAATGGATTAAATATATATAAAAATAAATTTATTATAAATCTTATTCATTAGACTTTGATCTAATGTTGGAACTTACATATAAATAATCTTTTTATAATTAAACTCGCATTTATATTTTACTTTGCCTAAAAATTAAATAATAAAACTATATATTATATATAATTATTTATTTATATAATATAAATTATATAGATATATGACAATATAAAATATATGTATTCGAGCTGTTTTCGGAGCGAACACGACGCGAGCTGACCCCAGCTGGTTCGGTCGTGCTTACTTACCGAGCTTAAAAGAGTCCAGCTCGTGTTCGGCTCGTTTACTAAACGAGTGAGCCGATCTCGAGCTCATTTCGAGCCGAACACGAGCGCTTAATTATTATTAGCACGTTAAGGATTTGTTTTGGAAACTAACAAAATTAATTAATTATGCTAACCAAGTTTACAAGAAAATTTAAAAAATATAAATAAAATTATGTTGACATTGCTTCTAAAACACTACTTATTAATCATTAAATATTGATGTACATTTTGGCAATATATATAGCTTCTGAAAGGGGGACGTCTCTCTCTCTATATATATATCTTACATATTTTATTTTATGTATTAATATATAATGCATAAGATAATAATGTGTGTTTTAGGAATAAGATTATACGAACCTATGTATTACGGACACAGCTATAAGTCTCGTGTGTCTATATCGAATTCACATACATACGACGTGGACGTGCCACTGACGCGCTTCAATATCACATCCCATTAAAAAAATCAAAAAATAATTTGATGAATGCATATATACAAATTTCTTTTGAACGATATAAATAAATTATATATGACGGAAAATTTTTTTTCATGAGAATTTATTAATTTATATTCGTATGAGAAATATACTAATATTTTAACAAAATTAATATTTATATATAATAATTATATATTGGTATATTATTATTATTATTATAATATTTTATTAGAGGTATTCAACCATATACTCGTATTCTAATTTTTTTAAAATTATCGAGTCATCATATTCGAATTGTGTCATGCGTTGTATTTCATGTCTGTGTCCATAACGCTTAAATACGAATCAAATATAAGAATACAATATTTCTGAAGAATCAAGTTGTCAGCAATTTTTGGACTTCCCTGTAGTGCGAAAATAATTTCGGACTAATCAATTAAAAAAAAATGACGTGCGGTTGTGATTTTGACAGAATTGTTGAATATAAATATTAAAAGTGTCGTTCTCTTCTTCGATAGTTTAAATTTAAGTTATTGTTTTGTATAATTTAAACATGATATTCGAGCAGAAGATTCTGAGTTTGAGTTTCATCAGCCTCCTAACGTTGTTAAGTTATTGAAGAAGAACACTCGAAGCGATTACACAAAAGAAAAAACCTAACAATTATTTCTTAGGATGAAGAAATTAAACAACTGTCATTAATTAGAGTCCTAGAAGCACTACATTTCTTTCTACTAGACGTCTGGGTTTCCACTTCTGGGGCTAAAAACCAAAAAAATAAATAAATAAATAAATCATCGGATAATTGGGCACTACACGTCTCTATAACTTTACTATATATATATATATATCCTCATCATTAGAACCTAGGAATACCAGATACATTGTGTTGAAAGAATATTTTTTATTTATGTAGCCTCACATGTCCATATTAGGATGATACTGACATGAACGAGTGAAAATGATCAACGGATAGATGCAACAGTAAAAAACTTAATAGCACTAAGTACTTAGTGCTATCCATAGCATTATAGCCGAACTCTTTATGTAGTCCCCTATAACGTTGCTTTTATATATGGGCCTGGTTAATTATTAATATGTCAGCAAAATAGATGTGATCACTTTTGATTAGTTTATTCATGCAACTTAATCGTGCCTTATTGTCTAAAAATATAATTATTATATATATTATCCTTGATTTGATCTCTCTAAATCGCCGTAGCTCCTTTAAGATTAGGGTACAAACTGATGTGTTGTTGTCCTTGTAAGCTGCTCCTTTAAGATTAAGGTACAAACTGATGTGTTGTTGTCCTTGTAAGCTGCTGATGTGTAAGTACGCATAATACAAATAGTTTTTATTTGTTCGTGCATGCAACTTAAACCGGCAATAGGTACATCAATCACCGACCGTCCTTAGAGAAAGTGACAAAGGATTTGGTGGTTTGTACCCGAGACCCAAATTCGAATCCTAGGTGATTCACATTTCCAGCTAAATTTATTTCTAAATAAAATAAACGAAGAGAGTAGCATGCTACCTATCTCTCAAAAAAAAAAGAAAAAAAGAAAAAGAGGTACATCAATCTATAGAGACTGTTTTTGGAGGAGTGCAAAGCAATTTTTAAGATGTAACATGAAATAAAATGGATATATAGATGTTATCGCGAGTAAATATAGAGGGAACAAGGGAACATCAATAGATAATTGATATAAAAAAAAAGAAAAATGATAGACATTTTAATGCAAAAAAGAGGGTTAATTTTATACATATCCCTACAAATATAATAAATGATAAATATATTACCATAAAGTTTAACTTTTATATATTGTTCATGTAAAAGTCTAGATGTTTTCAAATATATTCCTCTAATTTGTTACCGCTAAATAACCGTTAGAGAACTATTTATATTTTCAATTTTGCGATTACAAATATGTCTCTCCAAAAATTATAACAGTATAATATAAGAGGATATAGAAATATCAAAAACTAATCAGGGTTTTGTATTTAATCTATGGTTAACTATATTTTTTTAACGGATTCTAACGATAGGAATATATTTGAAAATATCAGGACGTTTGTAGGGACGGACAACATATGAAAGTTGAAATTTATAGTGATATATTTATTATTCACTATGTTTGCAGGGACCTGTATGAAATTAATCCAACAAAAAAAAAGAGTATAAGTGACTGCTTTTACATATTATTTATTTAGCTTTGATGTGAAAAAATATATATATAACTAAAACATGTTTTACCTATTTGGTTCACAATATTTTTTAAGATTTTTGAGAATTCGGATCAGAAATTAAGAATTATCATGCTTAGTTCATGACAAAAATGTGACATGACACAAAGTTAAGATCATCTTGACATTTTAAAATCCACTTTCTCAATCTCTTATCATAGTATTTGTTATCCCCAAAAACTTTTGCCTTTTTTGGTATAAAATAATGTATAGTATAGTATACAGAGTTGAGCTGTAATACTATCAATAGCAAACGAGCTCCGTTTCCATTCATTTGGTTTTTTATGATGGAGCCTCCAAATCGGCGATCGGCACCGTTGAACATGATTTATACCGCTTGAAGTATTTAGAAATTAAATTTCATGCTGTTCCGATATTGTTCTCTTCTCTATCAAGTGGACGTAAAAATGAACGGCTGAAAATAAATATTCTCTAAAAAGTGATGATAGAAATTTTGTAATCAAGATCAAGAGTATAGATCTTGTTCTAAATAGTTTAAAAAATTTTCTGATCAAAATTCAATTGATTTGGATAGTTTTACACCATTAAATGAGAAAACGCTTCATATCTACCATTAAAATTACAAATTTTGAAACCCTTTGATCATTAGGTTAATGATGTCGAAAAGATTTAAAATTTTGTTTCTAAATACTTCAAGTAGTATAGATCATGTTCAACGGTGCCGATCGTTGATTTGAAGACTCCATCATCGAAAACAAATGGATGGCAACGGAATTCGTTTGTTACCGATAACATTCCAGCTCAACCCATAGTATAAATACCGTTTATTTTTTTAGTTAGTTTACGTGATATGATTTATTTAATATGCAAAACGACGGCATTTTTTTGATAAAATAATAATTTATCCTAAATTCAAGAGTACTAAATAAATTTTCGCTTTCTGAGGATTTTTTTTTTTTTTTTAAGAAAAAAGATTGCTAGTTGGAAGACACTCACAGGCCTTCAAATTTCTCTTCAATTTCCTTGCGTATTTATCGTGAGTTCTTATCCTAGAGGAGTTTATTTTGTTTCTTTTTTAATAAATACAAATAAATGATCAGCATTAAATAGCAAATTAGGTGGGTAGGTTATTCGGAGATAACAATGTTTTAAAAATCAGGTCCAAAAACGACCCGAAACTGTTACTAAATTAAAAGTGATTAAGGCTTCGTTTGGGATTGCGTGGAGATTGCGAAATACCTTTCCGTATATAATATTGTGTTCCGCATATCGCGATAAGTCGGTTACGATATATTTTCTGCGGTCCCACCGGAGAACGTAGAAGTATATCCCTATATGTTTTTTTCACAACTCTATTTTATCTAATAGCGTTAGATAGGCCTTAATACCAAACTAAGCATAAGACCCATGGTTTAATTTTATTATATTATAAAATATATATATATATATATTATTATTTTAATATTATAATTAATTAAGTATAGTTTTTCAAGTTCCACTTTTTTAACATTAATTTGTTTAGTGGAAAATAAAATCAACTAGGTTGATTTTAAATCCTTGGATTTTAATATGATTCGATTAAAAAATATCAAACTAATTTGATCAAAACTGGATCGGTTCATCGATTCGATGGTTGAACCACCGGTTTTTCGAATGATTCAAAGTGGCTTTTAGATTACCTAGTTAAGAGGGTTGAATCGAACCGCTTTATAGATTAGATCATGTTCAGATTCGGCCTGATTTTAAAATCATTAACTACAGTAGGTGGTGCATTTAATTAGTCAAAATAAGCCCTATAAAAAATAGTATCTATATTAGATTTTTTTTTTAAAAAAAAAGGGATAACAGTTTTAAGTCTATCAAATTTTATTATTATTTTTTTAAATACTTCTCTAGTTTGAAAACATATCTAAACTTAAAACTTACTAATTTTTATTCTATTTTATTTTTCAATAATTTTGTAACTTATCAACAAACATTTAAGTTTCCAAAGTAGTTCAACATTAATAACATAATGAATTTTGTTAAATCTATTATAATTCAATATTTTTGTTTTCTTCCAAATTAGATGGTTATAATCATATAAGATTTATTAAATGACCAAAATTCGCAAGAGAAATTATTTTTCTTAAATTTTAACTTTGTGCGTGTGTGTGTGTAAATTAAGCGCGTGTTGCACGTGCCCTTTTTTGTTGGTTATTTTAATTTTTAAAATAATTTATACTAGTTAAATGAATGTATTTTAGAAATACTTTTTTGGCAAATATCTCATTATTTAGAAAAATTACACAGTTCCATGTCCAGTGAAAGCGTGATGGTATTAACAGAGCTATTTTTTTTTTTTTTTTATTTTCGATAGGCTAGATAAGACGAATTTAATCAAAATTGATCACTTAATACTAAATAAAATAATAAGCTTTTTTTGCAAATAGCCCCCTGAGCAATTTTTATTTTAAAAATAGCCCTATCAAAATTAAAATTGCAAAAATGGTCCTGTCCCTGCCACGCAGTCGCCACGTCAGCGCCACGCGGGCAGGGCTGGGGCCAGGGCATCATTCACCGTGTCTAAACACGGTGAATGGTTCACCGTGTTTAATACGTATTATTTGTATATTGAAAAGTGGAATAAGGAGTAGGGATATCAATAGATATGGATATCCGAAATATTATCCGAATTCAAACCCGAATAAATTATATATATATACATAATTTATTTTTACTTATTTATACAATATATAAAATATTTAATAATTTTTATT
>NC_033632.1:9106963-9109055 GCF_001540865.1 Ananas comosus | reverse complement strand
CGACCGGGACGCTCAGTCGCCTTTCCTTTGCCTTTATCCACGGCTTTTCCTTTTCCCTTTCCTTTCCCTGTATCCTTATCCTTAGCTAATACCTCGGGAACAAAAGCCTCCCAATCCGGCTCGTCCTCCTCAGAGTCGTCGCCAGGAGCATATTCGCTCTCTTCATCTTCCGGTTGATACTCAATCGGCCGTTTAGCTTTGGAGCGCTGTCGTTTGCTTCCACGACCACCTCCAGCCATAAGAGCAACAAGCACAAGAATCCACGAGTACATTTTCGAAAATCACCTGTTAAACATAATGAAATGTACATATAAAATTTTTTTTTTTTTTTTGTTAAATTCCAAACATGTTCAGCAAGTTGGTATATAAATGCTAGATGATCCTAGGGGCCTCAAGATCATGACAAACAAGAACCACTCATGCACCAAAATCAGCCAAAAGCAATTTCCCACAAAAAATTGAAAAACAAAATTTTGATCATGATAAACCTACAAAATGAACCAAAAAGATAAGAAATACTAGAGAAAATGAAAATAACAGATCTAAAAACAAGATCGAAGCCTAAAAGAACACATTCATCAAGATCTCTAGAACAAACACCAAAAAAAATCTGAAATAAAAAACCTAATGTTGGAATATATGAAATAAAAGCAACAAAATCCGAAATCTTACCTACAACTAGTGCAAACCAAGGAAGATCGGGAGCAATCCCACTCTGAAGACAAGAGAGAAGCAGGGGAGAACTCTGGAAACGAAAAGACCAAAGTTTGAAAACAGTACAAAAACCGCACGCATAAAACCCTTTATCGGGTCTGGCGGAGGGACCGGTCTCTCTTGCCTGGGACCGGTCCCAGAGCCTGAAATTTAAAATGTTTTAAATGTAGCCCGAAAATTCCAAAAAAAAATGTAAGGGTATTCCATAATACTCAATCATCACAAATAACCTATTTCCATCCACAAAAACTTTAAATAAAATTTTATAAATAAATTTTGAAAAATCAATTTCAGGGATATTCAAAATTTCAAAAATGTTGACCCGAAAATCAATGAGAATTCTCGATACATATAAAATAAAATCCCACACATCATGCAAGATCTAGAAATTTATTGTATCATTTTACCATCATATTTTTTTAAAGAAAATGAATAAATAGTTCTCATAATTGTGAAATTAATATAACATGATCAAATTGAGTTATGCACAATATTCGAGACAGGAGTGGCTCTTTGAGCATCTTTTATTAACAATCCACCTTATATCACCTACAAGATGTATAGCTCTTTGAGCATATTATCTTTACATTTTCTCTTTCGGAAAGGTACTTTCCTTTTGTCTTACATAGATACTTTAATCAACATGTGGTAGCTGCACACACTGACCGGACGACCGGGGTGGTAGCTCTTTCCTCCATGTGGTGGTAGTTTTCACACTCCCAGCAGGGATGTAACTCTTTCCACATCTTGAATTTCAGAAATTTTCATAGCTAAAATTGGAAAGACTCCCCCTAAATTAGTACAACCCTCAAGTCAAAAATATTATAGCTATTTCAAAAACAGAGAAAGATTTATTCATCTCAAAACTAATAATCAAACAAACAATTCCAATATTCCAATTTCAAAGCATGAGGTGCTGAATTCGATTCAATATGCTAAATAGAATTTCAATGATTTGATCGTTCAAAAATATGTCAATAGAGAATAGCCCTGACAGTGATCAATCAAAAATTAAATATGAAATACTTAAAGTCACAGATCAACTCATCTCCCAAAACAGCAACATTATGCACGAAATTCAACCAACTCTCAAACACCAAAAATCATGCAAGAAGAAAAAAAAATACAACATGCACATGACCTATGACCCACTAGAATATATCTAGATTGAAGGGTCCATACCAATTGCCTTTCTTAAATGCAGAAAACGTTTTTGATCCAAAGGTTTGGTTAAAATATCTGCAAGTTGATTTTTAGTCGAAATATATTCAAGTTGTAAGATGTGTGATTCAACCAGTTCTCTTAAAAAATGATATCTTAGTTCAATATGTTTTGTTCGAGAATGTAAAACAGGGTTTTTAGAAATATTAATTGCACT
>NC_033632.1:9072035-9102048 GCF_001540865.1 Ananas comosus | reverse complement strand
GGACCGATCACCAGCGAAAAAAATCACATAAGAAAACTTGAGTACAGTGATTTTGACAAGAAATATACGACGTCAATTTACGATTTCTGTGATGTGAATCTTCGCTGGTCCTCAGATCGGATAGAAGAATTCCAATTGACCTGCCTTGAATCCTCTGCGCAGTCAACGCCTCAATCCTCGACAGCGATCCACCGAATCCTCGGCTTCAGCTAGGATACACGGTGAACTCTCCGGAGTTGTAGATCGAAAGATATGTGCATGATGTAACTTGATCACATAAGCTATGAGGTTCACTTTATCAATACTCTACTTATTCTCGTATGAGTTAGTCGGATGTAAAACGAAGAAATCAAGGCGATGTTGATTTTAGAAACTCAGTTATATAAATACTAAGCATGGAAACGGAGAAAATAAGTTCTAGGTTAGAATAGTAAATATTCAACAGCCTTAAACTTTTGATTGTACCCACATAGCTTATTTGTATAATGTTTAAAACGTTAAGAAGTAGACTAGGATTGCAAAAAGTCCTTTTTAAAACTTGTGTCGAATCCGTCCTCAGAGACCGGTCTTCTCGAGGAGACCGGTCTGTGAGAGACCGGTCTCTCAAGTGAGGAACCGGTCCCTCACTGCGTGATCAAAATCACACCGTTCGGGAACTGGTCTCTCAAGCCTGAGACCGGTCCCTTGCTGCGCGACAGAAATATCAAGGTTCGGGAACCGGTCTCTCATCACAGGGGACCGATTGCATCAAGGTTCACGCAGTAAGGACCTTAGGGGAACCGGTCTCTTGACCTCAGAGACCGGTCCCTGAACACAGAAAAGTTCAGTAAAGTATTTTTAAAGCAATCTAAGCCTTCTGAACTTATTCTAATCAAATAACTTCATCACAAATGATCTTTTCTTCATACCTTAGGTGCCGAACTTTACGAGTGAGTCTTTTTCCTTCAATTTAGATCTTTTCTTCAATCTTCTGCAATCAACTCTTCAAGACTCCATTCAACATTACGAAATCCGCCAACCTATAAAATCCTTAACAGTGCGAGATTGGTATACTTCAGAGAGGCCGAAGGCGTCGAATAATGCAAAAGTGCATTACGGGGACCTTCGAGAGCTTTGGAAATCAAAATCTGCAAACTACAGGTTTTGTGCTCTCAGGGACCGGTCCCTGGTGGGAGAGACCGGTGCCCGAACGCGTAGGCAACGAGATGGCCGAGAAATCGGCTAAGTCCTGGAAAATCAGCTCTCGGGAACTGGTCCCTGCGAGGAGAGACCGGTCCCCCAGAGACCGGTCCCATCGAGGGAGACCGGTTGCATCGCGCGTAGCCTGCGCTGTCCGCAGGAGGAGCTCTCAGGGACTGGTCCCAGGTCGGGGAGACCGGTCCCTCACTGCAAAAAATGCCCAGTTTGGGCAGTGCACAGAGAAAGAGTTGAGGGGCCTTGTTGTAATTGTTACAACACATTATATACCCATCCCCTCTCCCCTTTTCACAACACACACACACACACTTCTCTCCCTCTCATTTCCTCTCCTCTCTCTCTCTCTGGAAATCACTAGGGCTTGGAGGAGAAGAAGAAGAAGAAGAAGAAGAAGAAGAAGTTTGCGGAGGGATTTTTGGTGGACTTGGTGGGTCTAGAAGCTCTCCAACAAGAAGGAGCTTGCTAGAACTTGGGCCAAGGTAAGTTTTAGCATGTAGAGCTCTAGGGTTTGGATTTTAACCTTGGATTTTGGAGTTTTGGTCTCTTTAGAGGCTTTAGAAGAGTAGTAGAGCTTTCAATACCATGAAAACCCTAGTTTTCTTCATGGTGCTCTAATGGGGAATTTCTAGGGTTTGCATCTTAAGCCCTAGAGATGGTTGGGATGGTTTTAAATGAGCTTCTAGAGATTAAACAAGCTCTCTTTTGCTTATTTTAGAGATCAAAATCTAGGGTTTAGCAATGGGTTTAGTTAGGGCACAAAATTTGGGGCTTTTAACCCCGAGTGTTTCTAAGGCGAATTGACCTCGTAGAAACCTAATTGGGGGTGTCCTCGACGCGTTGGACAACTTCGTTCGACGTTACGAAAATGTCTAAGTATGGTTCATGTACAAAAGGCCTAAAGTGGCACTATTTGGTTGTAGGTCGCGGTATCGACTTTCGTAAAGTTCGGGAGTCGTCATATTCTACGCCCACACGACCACTCGAGGTGGGTGGTGCATTCTAAGGACCTCGGAAATCCCTTTATGTCTAAAGTGTAATGTTTGAACATATATGTATATATTGAGCATATTGCATAGTAGGGTTACTTGTGAGCTTTATTGCATGATTGTGAATTTAATTTCGTATGAAATATTGGTAAGAATGTGAGAATTGTAAACCCTATATATGCATGACAAGTGGCAAGAATCTAGAAGGGTTTGTGAACAAAAGTGACACATGGACATAAATCTAGCAAGTGACATCGATGAGTCTAGAACACTTAGAAAAATGAGTATGACATTTGGTATGAGAACGAGAACATAGCACTTAGAAAACAAGTGTGGCATGAGTACAACTCGGTAGTGTATATGACACTAGTGATAGAAAAGAATGATTGAGACATTATGACATTTCAACCTTAGAGTTCAAGGTCATTTGAGCATGGTCTTCCTTAAAGTTAAGGAATGGATTGAACTTAGAATCCTCAATGTAGGATTGATCGTACTCACCTTTAGTCCTTGCTCGAGAGTGGTAGCCCCCCCTCGGGCGATGTGCTCCGGAGTCGACATCACTGGGTCGTAGCGGGTATCTCCCCAGAGGACGGTCCTATCGGGTTGTAGCGGGTATCTCCCCGGTTAAATAGGATTTTGGGTTGGTGAGTTTATTGAGGGCAAAACCTACGGGTTAGCTAAGAGATTGGGCAAAGAAATTGAAATCTTGCATTCATTATGAGTATTATATCGAGCATCGCATTTTTATTGTTCAGGCATACTAGTTGCATTTGTTAGTTGGTTACCATCTTTCTTCTATTCTATTATGCCTGATTAGACCTAGTGGGATAGTCGGCGTGGTTGGTTGCCGAACCCACTGGAAACTTTGTTGTAGTTCTCACCCCACTATTTCCACAGAGCCGGGACAGAGCGAGCCGGCAGACGACCGCGGTAAGGGCATCGCGCCCTAGATAGAGACCGCCCGAGATGTTTTATTTCATAGTTGCATACCCCTTTTGATATATCATCTTTTGTACTTTGATGATTATAGTTGTTAAATGAAAGGACAGGAATGATGTAAAAGAATTCATTTAATATTAATGTTATATTTTGGAAGATTGGGATGTAAAAAGAAATGATGGAAAATTGTAATTGATTTCCTAAATGTAGTTATTTACTTTCACCCTTGGCTATTGCTTGCCCTCGTGCAAGCCATTGTGTATGCTTCCGCTTATGCAAATTTATACTCTATTGATACTTGTTGTTGAGCCTTGGGCGGACAGGGGAGGCTCTGTCCGTTCAGCGTCTATTGACGCTCTCGAACCGACCAAAAGGATCGGGCTCGGGGCGTGACACTCAGACTCACAAACCCGAGCGCAGAACATTTGGGTTTATTACGGTGTACCGGTCGGTACCCGCGCGATGCAGTACCGATACCCAGCCCCAGTACCGGTACTCAGCACCACAAATCTCAAACCTGAGAGTAGCTACTCTCTGGCACGCAATGGGGTTCCGGTACCAACCTCCAATACCAGTAGTCAGCTCTAAAATCTGCACTTTGCAGATTTTGATGCCGAAAGCCCGTTCTCGTGCCTAAGAAGCTCCAGAAACATGCAGATACAACACCGACAACCCTCAAAACACTCAGAATAGTTTGAAATACTATTCTTACACTAGAACCTTGCAATTTGCTAAAGTTCAGTGTGCTACATGTATCTTCTCCCTCAACCATAGATGCCCCCTTCTCTACATCACAAATAGATCATTTCGTTGTGAATGAACAATCTCAACATAAGTCCATTACATTGCCACCTACATCACGTTCTCAACGTGAGCGACACCCACCTGGATATCTCAAAGATTTTGTTCACAAATTGCCTGGCGTAATTCAGCCATCCGCGCACTCATCCCATTCTGTCTCCTCAGGTACACTTCACTTCTCTCTCAATCTTTGTGTTATTCGCCCTTTGCTCCTTCTCATATTGTTCTTTTGGTGGCCATGTCTAACAAGGATGAACCTAAGACATATTCACAGGCTTTCAAAGTGTCTCAGGAACTTGCGGCATTAGAAAAGAATCAAACTTGGGCATTAGAACATCTTCCCCACGGCAAGAAGCCCATTGGTTCCAAATGGGTGTATAAAATCAAGTATTGTGCTGATGGCTCTATAGAGCGCTACAAAGCATGTTTGGTGGCCAAGGGATACACTCAAATTGAAGGTTTGGATTACACTGAAACATTTTCACCTGTTGCCAAACTTAAGACAGTTCGATGCCTTCTTGCAGTAGCAGCAGCTAAGCATTTCATCAACTAGATGTGCATAATGCATTTCTTCATGGTGATCTTTATGAAGAAGTTTATATGTCACCACCTTCAGGTTTCACAAAACCTGATGATGATCGGGTTTGCCGCCTTCGCAAATCCCTTTATGGCTTGAAACAAGTTTCACGTCAATGGTTTTCAAAGCTAACCACCGCTTTGCTTTATTTCGGGTTTCATCAGTCCAAGGCTGACTCTTCACTCTTTACTTTTTCTTTAGGCAACACCTTTATTGCTATTCTTGTCTATGTTGAGGACTTGATCATTGCAGAAAATTATTCCTCTAGTTGTCATGCTTTAAAGAACTACTTAAATACTTGTTTTCATATCAAAGATCTTGGCAATCTCAAATACTTCCTTGGTATCGAAGTTGCTCCTTCTCCAGGTGGCATTTACTTATGTCAACGCAAATACACGCTGGATTTTCTCAAAGAATTTGGTATGCTTGGTTCCAAGCCTGCTTCATTCCCTATGGAGCAATTGTTAGTGTAGATTGTAATAATGGATATGAGAAAATAACTTGAAGAATTAAAACTAAAATCAAATGAATGGTTGTTTCTTTGGTGAATTAATTAATCTTATGAAAAGATATGTCTTTTCATTTGATGCAAAGAGATGTATCTCTTTACAAAAAGACGTGTTTCTTCAAAAAGAGATAAACTCTTTGTGAAAGAATATACCTTTTCATTTGCGAAGAGATATGCTTTTTCACTATTTGTGAAAGGATGTGTCTCTTTGTGAAAAGATATAACTTTAAAAGTAGTATCCTTTCATCGTAACCATTCATCTCCTATAAATAAGAGATGTTTGAAGGCTTCAAGGATAATATAATCAATTTTTTCTTTCTAATTTTTCATACTAATTTTTAAGAGAGTTCTTGAGGGAAAGTCTTCAGTCTTTCGGCGGCCTTGTTGTATCCTAAAGGTGATTTATTGGTAATCCGACAACATACATTCGAGTGGGGGCAAATATCACCTTAAAAAAAGTGAACTTACATGTCTCAAGACCATAATTTACTTGATCTCCATTCATATTCCCCAACAACAACAACATCGCCTCTCATCTAAATTTGGTCCACCAATTGATGATGCAAACCAATATTGAAGACTCATCGGTCGTCTCATTTACTTGATTATTACCATGCTGGAACTTACTATGTTCATATTTTGAGTCAATTTATGCAAAGTCCTCATCAAGGTCACGTGGATGCGGCCATGCGTGTTCTACGGTACTTAAAATCCTCCCCAGGTCAAGGCCTTTTTCTCTCCTCCAATGGTGAGTTACTCCTAAATGCATTTTGTGATTCCGATTGGGCAAGTTATCCTATGACTTGGCTTTCTACAATAGGCTATATCACTTTTCTCGACTCCTCTCCAATTTCTTGGAAGACTAAGAAGCAAACTACCGTTTCTCGGTCATCTGCAAAAGCCGAATATCGCTCAATGGCAGCAGCCACCAATGAGCTTTTATGGTTACGTGCTCTACACTCTGATCTTACCATTCCAATCTCAATCAATGCTTCTACATTGTGATAATTAGGCAGCCTTCATATAGTAGCTAATCCCATTTTTCATGAATAAACCAAGCATATTGAAATTGACTGCCATTTTGTTCGTGATCATTATTGCATGACGCGTTGCTACTCGCTACATATCTACACAACAACAACTCGCAGATATTTTCACTAAAGCTTTGGGCCGAGACCAATTTCAATCTACTTTAAGCAAGTTGGGCATTCAAAATCTTTATGCTCCAACTTGAGGGGGAGTCTTGAAGGTTTACAAGTACAATGATCACTTGCCAATCTCAATCCATGATTATTTGATATCAAATTTTATAAATTAGGCAAGAAAGTATTCTGTACCTATTAGACATAATCTCTTTCCTTTTTTTGCTTTTCTTAAGACTGAAGTTTAGGCTATGCAATTGGTTGTATCCTATATATATCTAATAAGAGAAGAGAGAAAGCAAGTCTGGCTAGTATTTTTACAAATATGGAGATTTCACTATCCAACTCAGATTTAGATTTGGATTTGGATTTCGAGTTATTTGGATTCACTATCTTTCTTCGGATTCAGATTTGGAATATCTGAATGGGAAACTGGTTTTGATGTATTTTCAATATATAGCATTCCCATTGAGTTCATATTTGACGTTTTTTCCTTTAAAATTCTTAATTTTCTTTCTTTTTTTTTTATAATGTATAGAAATCTTAAATACATTTTGGTAAATTCTTTTCTGTACAAGGGTTGTTTGTTGTTTGACGACCAAAAAGGTGGAGATGAAAATGGATCGGGTATTATTCAATCCGATCTGACTCCGAAACAAAAAATTATTGGATATGGATTGAGATACTACTACCCAACTCAGGTTTAGGTTTAGATTTGGATTTCTAGTTATTCAGATTCACTACTTTTCTTCGGATTAAGATTTGAATTATCTGAATGGGAACTGGATTTGATGTATTTCAATATATAGCATTCATATTGAGTTCATATTTGACATTTTTCTTTAAAATTCTCACTTTTCTTTCTTAATTTTTAGTAAAGTATAGAAATCTTAAATATATATCGGTAAATTCTTTTTTGCCTTTTATTATATACATATATACATATACATATATATATATATATATATATATATATATATATCGGAGGACGTTCTGTATGCTTCTGAAGCACGGAGCTCTCCGTGCTTCCAAGTTGTTTTCGATGTTCGGACTTTCGAATCAACGATCGGCTCCATTAGACTTGATCTAAAATATTTGAAATATCTAGAAAATAAATTTTACGATTTTTCGATATCATTTGCCTAGTAATCGAAGTGGCTCAAAATCAACGACTAAAAATAAAAATCTTACAAAATATGATGATATGACATTAAAATTTTAGATCAAATTACTGATCTTGTTTTATATGGTATAAAGAATTTCTATCAAAATTTCATATGATTTGGATATTTCTACACGTTAAGCTTGCAAACGGCTCATCACGGCCATTAAAATTATTGATTTTGAGCCCCTTCGATCACTAGGCAAAATGATATCGAAAAATCACAAAATTTATTTTCTAGGTACTCAAATACTCTAGATCAACTCTAACGGAGCCGATCGTCGATTCGAAAGTCCGAACATCGAAAACAACCTGGAAGCACGGAGGGCTCCGTGCTTCAGAAGCATACCAGCCCACTCTCTCTCTCTCTCTCTCTCTCTCTCTCTCTCTCTAGATGTGTATAAGTCTCTATATATATATATATATATATATGTGTGTGTGTGTGTGTGTGTGTGTGTATGCGTGTGTAGAGCTACAATACTATCAGAAGCATAGAGGATCTAATGCTTTCAATTTTTTTCATTGGATCAAAAATTATACGGTTGAGACGATTGCGGTTCCCCAAGGGTTGAGTAGTACCCCTATGGTTGAGTGGTCCCCACAGGTTAATAGTATTAATCCAAAGGTTAAAAATGATTAAAAGGGTTGATCTAAGGGCCAAAAAATCGAAAGCACCAGATCCTCTATACTTCCGATAGCATAGTAGCTCTACTCTATATATATATAGAGCTAGTCTCCTATACTATCTATAGTACCGGGGCTCCGGTACTATAGTCTCGTTTTTTATCTTAGGATGTTCAAATCAATGATCCACATCGTTAAAACTGATCTAGGGTATTATTTTTAGAAATAAAATTTTATATTTTTTCGACATAGTTTACTTTATGATCAAACCATTTTAAAATTGTCAATTTTCAATGGCTACTATGACGAGTTTGGAGTTTAACGGTGTAGAAGAATCTAAATATCTTCAAATTTTGATAGAAAATACTTTAAACTATCTAGATTAAGGTTAACATTCTTGATCTTGAATTTAAAAGTCCTATACTCAAATTTTAAAGATTATTCAATTTCCACTTTCCATTTTGACATAATTTATTTACTAAGTAAACGATGTCGAAAAAAAACTAAAATTTTATTCTTAAGAACTTCATATACCCTAGATCATATTTAACGGTGTGGATCGTTAATTTGAACACCCTAAGATCGAAAACAAGACTATAGTACCGGAGCTCCGGTACTATAGATAGTATAGTAGCCTAATTTTATATATATATATATATATATATATATATATATATATATATATATATATATATGGGTCCAGCTACTATACTATTATCAGTACGATCGCTCTCGTACTCATAAATCGTTTTCGATGATAGAGCTT
Organism: Ananas comosus; assembly: GCF_001540865.1. Classification (NCBI taxonomy): domain Eukaryota; kingdom Viridiplantae; phylum Streptophyta; class Magnoliopsida; order Poales; family Bromeliaceae; genus Ananas; species Ananas comosus. Next base: position 9,093,343 of record NC_033632.1, on the reverse strand, counting down.
TCGAATCGACGATCCATACCGTTAAACGTTATTTACAACATTTAAAACTTCTAGAAATCAAATTTGATAATTTTTCGAGATCATTTACCTTACGATCAAGAGGTCACAAATTTGACAATTTTTAAAGGCCGGTATGGGATACTTGCTAGTTTAACGGTGTAAAATAATCAGAATTTGTTGAATTTTTGATAGAAAATTTTATTCACTACCTAGATAAAAATCAATAACTCCGATCTTGAATTGAAGGATTTGATCATCCTTTTTTAGGACGTCGTTTGATTTTCACCGTTCATTTTATGCCCGCTTGATGGACTTTATTATGATTTCGAAAATTTACGAAATTTATTTTCTAGAAGTTTCAAATACTCTAGATCATATTTAACGGAGTGGATCGTCGATTCGGAAGCTCCATCATCGAAAACAACTTATGAGTACGAGGGCTCTAATACTCATAAATGTATAGTAGCTATGGCCTATATATATATATATATATATATATACACGCTAGCACTGCTATTCTCTTATGAGTATAGACCCCCTTGTACTCATAAATTTTCAACCGTTAATTGATGGGATGTGTGGTTAGGGCGATAGTGGTCCCTATTTAGGGCTTGTTTGGTTTAAGGGTGGAATTGGAATGGATAATGGAATGGGAATGAATTGGAATGGTAATTGGAATGGCCCACTCCCCCAAAACGTTTGGTTTATTTGTGGATTGGGAATTAGAATGAGTTATTCACATTTCATTATTTGGTTCGTATAAACTAAACAAATTATAGGATACTATAATACTAATTTTACTCTCAAATATAAATTTATATTATTTAAAATTTATGAAAAATATAATACTATTCTCTAATAAGTTTTCCAAAAAAATATCAAATTTATTTTTAAAAACTTTTATTGATGTGGGCTAGGGATAGGGTTTTGAGAGATGATAGTTTTTTTTTTTTTTGATGAGAAAGGGGTGAAGAGAACGAACGGTGAGATGGTCACATTAGGCTTCAAGACTTAGTGGCTTCCGGAATGAAATCTTCAATCCGGGCCTGAAGACCGGAAGTGAAGGCTAATGGGCCATTCCCATTCCAGTCCAGAATAGGAATCCCAAACCGATTCTATGCGAACCAAACAAAATTAACCAGATTTGATCAAACGATTCCATTCCATATCCAAAATGGATGAACCAAACAAAGCCCTTAGAATGATAGTGGTCCCCTAGGGTTGAGTGGTAGTTGGTTGAATAGTTATGATCTAATGGTTGAAAATTATCATGGAATAAATCTAAGTGTGAAAAGTTATGAGTATAAGAGCCAATACTCATAAAAGTATAGTAGTCGGACTCATATATATATATATATATTATATAATATTATATAGTATATATATATATATATATATAATATAGTATATTATATATATATATATAATATTATATATATTGTCACCGCCCGGGGTCCCTTTTTGTTTAAAACATAGGCAGAAAAGCATCTGAAATTTTTTTTTTTTTTTTTTTTGAAAAGCCTGACCCCAGAGTATGCCAGATCCGCCACAAACACAGGGAATCCACTGTTCACACGGACAGAGTCTCCCCTGTATTTACACGGCGTCACACAAGTACAATAAGTAACCCAGGTACAACCACAACTAAATGAACATACAAATAACCAACGATTATATATTCATGCACCATTCACATCACATGTTTACATTTATATATTCAATATTTAAACATAAATTCACATCTATCAGTTAAAATATTTCCAACCACAGAAACAGGTTTTGAAATACTAAGATGCAAAATCCACAGAAAACCTTTTGAAAACTGTTTCCTACACGGAAACCTTTATTCTTTAAAAACGCTACCACGAGGGGTAGAAAACCTTTTATTTTGCAAAATCCAGAAATTCGTTTATTACATTCACGAAAATCCATATTTTCAAATGTAATAAAAATACTGAACCATATAACTATCTAAGCTATAACAACTGAAATAATAAGGGTAATAACTATACCGAAATAACCTGGGTCGGAAGCTCTATCGACCGCTACACAAGTACCTCACGTCTCGTCCCACTACTTATCGCCCGCGATACCTGAAAAATAGTGGGGGAGGTGAGAACATGTAAACATGTCTCCCCTCCCAGTGGGTACCGCAAGCTGAAGAAGACGAGGAGTACTCACCGGATCGGGAAGAGCTATACAACAACACGGGTCAGTGGAAATACAGTAGGAACAATAGTAAACGAAAGAGATGTAAGGTAATGAGCAGATATACTAAATACAGTAGCAACAATAATACATGAACAGAATGTATAAGAACGACTACCGCTACTGTAAGAAGAATATAAAACATACCTGGGTATCAAACTATAGTAGCAAGACAAGTATATAGAAAGAACTGTAAGTATGCATGCAACAACTGCTACTATAGGCGTATGCGTCAACGGGACAATCAGTCCAAAAGTACCCAATCTAAAACCAATGCTCTCTTGGTCAGCACCGCAGACCTCAAGCCAATGCCACTACCACTCTCCAGTGCATATAACCCCTCTAGGGCTCACCGGTTGTCACCATTCAACCACTTTTCCGGAAAAGAACACTCCTTGCTGTGGATCAGACCGCCGGTGTTCGTGAAATGCGCCGAGTATCGGGCGATCAATGCAATATGCTCAATGATCAACCGTCGGCAACCAGCCGACAATCCTGCCCCCCAGGGCCCATCGACCGCATAGGTCGTCAACTGTAAAGAAGCACAAGAACCGACCACTCAGGTCAACTAGGATGGGACAACATCGACATCCTCTCAAACATATGCAAATACTACTCAATGAACCACAAGAACTGACCACTCAGATCAACTAGGATATGAAACTCGACCAATCACGTCACAAGTATAGGATATGAAACTCGACCAATCACATCACAAGTATAGGATATGAAACTCGACCAATCATGTCACAAGTATAGGATATGAAACTCGACCGATCATGTCACAAGTATACGATATGAAACTCGACCAATCACGTCACAAGTATAGGATATGAGTAAAGTATAATCATCCGTCGGCAACTAACCGACAATCCCACCCCTCAGGGTATACCGACCTCAACGGTCATCAGACAACAAAGGTCGAGGAACTCACCGAATAGGTCACAAATACTGAATACTAGAATCGACCGACTAGATCGCTAATCTCACAGATAATCACGGAATCGCTCTACTATAAATATGAAACAGGGTATGCAGAATAGCTAAGTAGAGCAACAAGAAAACATGGTATCACATACAGATAGACTATACTCCTACACATGATACTAAGCATGGAAACATCTGAGTAGAGTATAATCAAACAACGTGGTGTAATGTAAACAATAGAAGTGCAAAGCTCAACATATAATATATGCATGGGTAATAACAAAAGAGCAAGGGTAAGAAACCATCACCGAGCGTGCACCACTGTACCAACGTCGGATCGAAGTACCCACCTGTAAGGATGTCGCGTTTGTCTCCTGACTGCAAAAGAAATTTCAACGGACCTACAGGGGCACCGGTTAGTTGTTGCTAACCCACAATTAGAAACCCTAAAAGTCTACCCCATAATAAAACCCACAAGAAGCGGTTTACCAAACTGGCGTATACGCGGAAATCGTATCGCACCGAGGAGACCTGCCGGGACCACGACTTATCCCGGAAGGCACCGACTCGATTTCAAAAAGTCCCAACGGGAAGTAGTAATATTTCGTCCCTCTTTCGACAGTATATTGTCTGCAGCCAATATACTTATCAAAAGAAAAGCGAAATATTCGAAGATCCACTACCAACAATGAGTTGGAAGTGTGACATATCGAAGTATCAAGCCACCTGATACCTCTTCACGAAACCACGAGTTCACAACCAATACTGTCGAACCATCAACTTTACAAGTCGACATTCGAAATTAGAACGACCCTAAACCGACTCACAGGGAGTCCTATAACTATCAACATCTGAAAGCTACTTGCGACACTAAGCCGCCAACTACACAAACTGAGGCTATTGGAAATGGTTTCTCTAACCGATTTCCGCACCACAACCGAGCTATAGTCAAAGCTCCGAGAATTCCTACAAGAACCTGAAGTCTCTCGAATCAAGACAAAGCCTATAACCAACAACAAACTAACCCACAACACACCAATTTAGGTGTTAGAATAATCGCATACGATGAATGCCTCAACGAAAACCTGACACCAAAACTGTGTTAATCCGACTCTGGTAGGAAGAATGAACGAGGTAAAGGTCAAAAGATCCGAACCGCTGATTTCACCAGCAATCAAGGAAGAGAGGTAGGCATCACAACACTACCCAAAGATCCGCGGAAGCAATACTAACAATGCAATCGCTTAAACAACCGCTACCAAACCCTAGGCTACACCCTAGTAGCCCCACTGCAGTCGCAACCCAAATAGGTCTAAGTACCGTCTCCGTAGAGACACTCGCAATAGCTTTCGTGCCCTAAGTAGAGAGAGTGGCCTGGGCGTCGGCAGTTATGACACTCGCCTAGACCCGAAAATCTCACCGGGATTGACATTATCCTATAATCTGCGGACAAAAATAGTCCCGCTGTAAGGATTATCTGATCCCAATATTACCAAATCTGAGATAATTAAGCAACATTCAGAAATTTAGGTCCACTCTACCTTGGTCCGCATAGCCGTAACCGACTCGACTACGTCGCAAGTTCACATAGAAAAGTCACGAGACAACCACTTTAATCTAGAGTCTATTTACGTAGACTGAAATGAAAAACTCCGACTATCCAACAACGTCAACTTGCTCACCACGAGCGAATAAGAAACGTTGTTCTAAGACCTGAGTCAAAACTCTCACCTAACCCCAGGTCACAAGCACAGAGCACGAGGAGTCTCATTATGCAAGAACGGCAAACCCTCTTTTCGATAAAATCTCTTTTTCTCGAAAACCGTGTGTCAGATCTAAAATCCGTCAGTGCCATTGGTTCCAGAATAGCTGAACCAATCAAAACGAGCTATTGGATCGCTATGAACGGAGTCCGATACGCGCCGAAAGCCAACTCTACTCCGTGGCTTCACCGAAAAACCGGGTTACTATTCACTTCAAGTGAAAACTAATAATTGCGTAACTTCTCCATTCTAGTTCATATTCTCCTGAAACTTGACGAGTGCTTATGTAACTAAATTACACACATAAACATCATCAACAAAGAGCTTAGTTGCACTGTAAAAATCTCAGTCCTTACATATATATATATATATATATATATGTTAGTAACCGAAAATCCCGACCCTTGACCCGATCAAAGATCCTCCTCGGGGAGCGCGTTGTGGTGAGGAACGGCTGCGGATGGTGACCCTCGAAGTTTGCGCCCTTCGACAGATCAAGCGATTCGGCTGACGAGGGATCGAGCAAGCCGGGTTTGAAAACCTTTACTGCTGAATCGGTTCGGCTGGTATGAGCCGAATGTATTGACCGAGCAAGGATTGAGATCGGCCGATGAGCCAAACGACTAAAGAAAACTGAAAATGATTAACTTGAGAAGCCGAATGCCTAAATAACACAAACTAGCCGGCTTGAAGAGCCGAATGCCTCTATATTAATTGACTGGAGAGAGAATTACGAAGGCAGATATGAAGTTTACAACGGAGTAATGCCCGTGGGGCAGACAGACTCTAAAAATCTAACTTAAAAAACTACTCCTAGGAAAAAGCAGAAAAATTACAAGTAAACTACTACTAGAAAGTGTAGGAAATTGCGTGGACGATAAAAACGGTCTTTTGTGCACAGAGGCAAAGACCTCTTCCTTTAGGGCAATATTGACCTATTTATATGTCGCCCTTTGATCAGTTACTCCTTTTCCACGATCAGCCAAGACTTCCTAATTCTTCGGACCACTTCCAGCCGATCGGAACCGCTTACAACCGTTTGCTGTTACTGTAACTCCCTCGATCTAGCGCGGTTCATGCTCCCCTTAATGCCCCCGGCGCATATCGAAACTGTGGCTTTTGCATAGACCCGGCATGCCAGCTGTCCACGCCGAATCGGCCCAACAATTGCCCCCTCGGCAGCTTTCGAAGCGATGCTTCGGTAGCTGGCGTCTTCCAAGGCATGATTACTTTTCAAATTCCTAGTGTTGCTCTGTCTCAACTGTTCGTCTCCTCTTATGCCGAAATTCTGCCATCGCTTTAAGATAAAGCGTGATCCGAGGCGTATTTCTCGGTCCAATTAATTTCAAACCTTCTGTTCCAGTAGCTGACGACAAGCACTTTTCCACCCAGAATACGATTGGATTTTGGCCGTTCATTTTTCTTTACGGCCCTGATTTCTCCCTCGATTTTTGTCTTACATACGGCATTAATTAGGTCATTTAATTACCGCCGTCTATTCATCATTATAGCCGATCTCGGAATTCGTTTCGACACGACGGCCATCTTTCCTTCTTCTTCAACTTTTATCTTTCATTTTCATCGCTTTCTTTTACTTCTTCTTCGTTTCTTACAACACTTCGTCTCTTCCATCGAAACTCCTTTCTCATCTTTCTTTCTTTTGAATAATGGCACTGGTTCCACCTTTTTCTTCTCATCCATCCCTGGATTATACTATACTTAAACCCTTTGTCGACTCAGACCCATCTCCATTTATTTTGGGTCCTTCTCTTACAGAAGTGCCATCCCTTGTTGACTCACTCTTTTCTGGCGACGGTCTTCCCCTGAGAAAAGCAATTCACCTTCAGTCTTGGTACTCTTCAGCTTCAACAGGGAAGAGTCTTCGAACCTGGCCAAGTATCTCAGAGGCATACTTAACCTGGTTAGATCGAGTAGAAGCCGCCTTTGGTGACTTTTGGCGAGAGGTTGGGATATATGAAGCCATCTAATTATCTCGGCATCCTCCTATTGCCGATAATCTTCTTCTAGCCGCCGCTTTGTGTTTTTGGTCCTCTGCCTCTAATGTTTTTCTTTTCAAAAGAGGACCTCTTACCCCCACTCTTTTTGATGTTGCTGCCATTACTGGCTTGCGCCCTCATGGTGTTACTGTTTTTATGTCTTATAATCCTGACCGCGTATCTGATTTTGAGGATCGTTTAGACCTCAATGACTTGGCATACTCCAAGTTTATCTGCAAATTCGCAGGTGAATCCCCTGCTCCTGTCACTAGGAAAGAACATACAGCATTCCTCCTTTATTGGCTATGTCACAATTTCTTCTGTACTCGTTCACAGAAGATCAATCGTGATTTTGTTCCAATCGCCGTTGGTTTGTCTAACGGCGATAGATTAGCTCTAGGGCCTTACTTTCTTGCCTTTGTTTATAGAGAAATTTTTGATTCTATCAAAATACTGCCTTCTGGAGATGGTATTGCCATCATTTCTGGCTGTGGTGTTTTCTGGTTTCTCCAAATGTTTTTGCAATTCTATATTTCCGCTTTATGTCAATCTCCTTTTAATCCAACTTCTGTTGCCCAATTTGATTCTTATGGGTTAGCTCTCGGCTGTCCGCAGCCGATGACTCCGGGTCAACCTTCTGACTTTCTTACTTATTTTAAAACTTTTTATGAGCCGAGTCCTGAATCGGCTATTTCCTGGGCTCCCTTTGCTGACCGTCTTACTGGTCCTTCCTGGTTCCTTGCCCGGTTTGAAGCTATCCAAAGTGAATTGGCCTCTTCTCGCGCCAGTGAGTACTCAGAGGTATGGTACTCTTATTTGGCTCCGAGAGATCTTCATGTGGGGTTAAAATCGCGCTCGAAACTATTACCAAGCACTGAAGTTTATTCCCCTCAGTATGTGGCCCGCCAGTTTGGATTTGTTCAGCCGATTCCTGCTTCATCTAAAAATTTTTTACAACTAATACAGCCGATCATCGACCCCCTATTAAAGGTATAGCCGAAGCTGATAAGATTTCGGCTATGGGAAATCGCCTTCGTCAATTCTTTAAATTAGTGAGCTTCAGACCGAACTACACAGGAGTTGCTCTTACCGGCTATGCTACCATTTGGGATCATTTTACTGACCGTATTCTCGACCTTTCTCTTCTTCGGGCATTCCGTAGAACTATTCATCCACTCGTTTCAGTTGACACTCCTGCCTCATCATCAAAAGAAGAAATAGAAGAAGCTTCCAATCACATTTCTGATGCCAAGCCTTCTTCTTCTGTAATGTACTTACCTTTATTTTAACTTTTCTTTTTAACATTCCAAGTACTTGTTTTCCTTTGGTTTCCCTTTTTTTCTTTTCTGCAGTCAATTCCAGTTTCTCCATCGATCTCAGTTTCAGAAAAAAGACCGATTGAGACAGCTCAATCTACTCCTCCGCCGCCTCCAAAGCGGCGTAAATCAGTTGCTAAAAGGCCTCATTCCAAGCAAGCCGAAAGTATTTCTGCCGCTAATGTATCAAAAAGAAAAACGGAGGAAACACCACCGGCCCCTGTTCCCGAAAAAAGAGCCGAAGAAATGCCTTCGGCTGATGTCTCAAGACAAGAATCTGTTACTAATGAGCCTATTGAGATGGAGGTATATCGATTTGATTGGCCACTTTAACTTGTATTATTTTCTCAGCTTGTTTACCATTCTTTTAATAAAATAGTCTTCTCCTGAGAACAATTCAAGAGCCCGTTTTGCTTCTTCTTTGAAGACGCAGATCAGTAGACAAGTTCGTCGAGATGTTCTCCTTGAGAAAAAGCAAGAGAAAGAGAGAAAAAGGACTACTCGAGAAATAGGCTCAAAGCTACCAGCAAATACCACCAATCCATCTTCAAAAACAATTGAGGAAGAAGATGCAGCTGTACCCCTGGAGAAAGATATTGGAGAAACAGGTCGTCATTCGACTCCTGAAGCTTTATCACCTAGAGCTTCATCTCTTACTCCTGATGATGCTCTGTCTGTTGCCCTTCATGCATTGTTAACTTCGAGCCCAAATTCTAACGAAGGAGATGACTCGAATACTACTGTGATGTCGTCAGACACTCAACAACAATTTGATGAGTGTCTTCGATTATATAGTCAAGGTCTCCTATATTTGGCTCGAAATCCAGAGCAATTTGATCGGCTATGTGCTCTTTTACTTGACTTGACCGATCGGTCAGATATTTCTTCTGCCAATAAATGTTTTGTAGAAATTCTATCATCCCAACTTTCTTCTTTTTTGGCTTGGCAACAATCTTTGGGTGCCGAGCTTTTGTCCTTGGATCAACACTTTCACCGTGTTGATTATTTCAAGAATTCTATACCTGAGATAGTAGCTCCTATTACTGACGTGAGCCGTGAGGATCGTGTCTCAGCAGATCAAGAATTGGCTCTGCATCAGCACATTTTAACTCTTGAAGAAGAATTGGCTGCAGCTAAATCGGCTGTAGCCCATATTTCTGAGCGTCGGCTTCAATTACAAGATCACTTGAAGTCCAGAAAAGAAGAAGGTAAGAGACTAAAGGAAGAACTTTCTCGGCTTTACAAAGTGCATCCCTTGATGAAACGCCGAAGAAAAGCTGCTGAAACTGCTCAAGCCAATCTTACAGCCGAATGGAACCAACTCAGGGATTTATTATCTTAATTCGGCTTGTAATATTCTAACTTTGACTTTGGTTATTCTCCCACATGGATGGGTAATACTTCTTTAAATATTTTCCATTAACTGGCTTTTCATTTTCTGACCCATCTTTGTTTCTTAAGTAGTATGCGTTTTCTTTAGTGACTCTGCTTATCTGAAATGGTCCTTCCCAATTTGGAGACCATTTACCATATAATCAGTCTTTTCGACCGATAGGGAATAATAATCTAAGAACTAAATCATCAACCGCAAAAAATTTAGCTTTCACTTTTTTATTCTATGCATCACATACTCGGTTTTGATAGGCTTGTAAATGGTTTAACGCCGTCAACCGAGTTTCATGTAGTTTGTCCATTTCATCTTTCATTAACTCACTGTATTCATAAGCTAACAGCTTTCTTTGATTTTCCAATCTTAACGAAGGCACTGTTATTTTGGCTGGGACAACGGCCTCATGGCCGTATACTAATTGAAATGGCGTCATCCCAGTTGCCGTTTTCACTGAAGTCCGGCATGTCCATAACACTTCAGATAGTTTTTCATTCCATTTTCTTGGATATTTCCCAATATGCCGCTTCATAAGATTTATAATCACCTTATTTGCTGCTTCGGCTTGTCCATTTGCTTGAGCATAATAAGGAGACGAATGGAGTAATCTTATCTTTCGAGATTCGATGAACCGAACGAACTGTCCACCCGTGAATATTGTCCCTTGATCAGTTGTAATTGTCTCGGAAATTCCAAAGCGATGTATTATATGATCTTCAACAAAATCAATGATTTCTTTCTGAGTGACCAACCGAGCAGGTTTTACTTCCACCAAAGTAGTCAACGACCACTATTAAGAACTTATGACCAGTCGAAGAATTCGGCTAGATTTCTCCAATCAAATCCATGACCCAACCTTGAAAAGGCCATGGTTTAATTATAGCATACATCTCTGAGGCAGGAACTCTTTGTACTGAACCATGGAATTGACAATCCTGACAACCCTTAGCATATTCTATGCAATCTTGATGCATAGTAGGCCAATAATATCCTAAGTGTCGAATTGTCCATCTCAACCTTTTTCCTGCCAAATGGGCTCCACACAAGCCTTCATGTATTTCTCCCATTACTAATAAAGCTTCTTCGGGTCCTAAACATTTTAATAATACTTCTTCGGCTGTTCTTTTATAAAGCTGTTCATTTAACAGAAAGTAGTCGAGTGCTCTTCTTCGAATATTATAGTCGACCTTTTCGTTAGGGTCTTACAAATATTCAATTATAGATTTTCTCCAATCTTCTTTTATCTCTATAGGGGTGACGATTGGTTCCCGCATATGAACCGAGGGTAAAAGCCTTTTCTCTATCTTTGTTAAACCTTGCTTCGGCTCTCTATATCCTGAAGCCGATTGAGCTAACCTATTCGCTTGCTCATTTTCTTCCCTAGCCGAATGTTGGAACTCGACTTCTCCGAAACTGCAAAGCAATTCTACTGTTTTCTTCAAGTAATTTTGTAAATTTCGGCTTTCGCATCGGTATTCTCAACTAACTTGTTTGATTACCAATTGCGAATCACCGATGACTCTAATTGACCTGACTTTTAATTCTTGTAAAATTTCCAAGCCAATTATTAAGGCCTCATATTCGGCTTGATTGTTAGAACAGCCGAAATCTAGCTCGAAAGCAAATTGGCACGAATACCCTTCAGGAGATTGGATAACTATTCCAGCTCCTGCTGATTCGGCTGTTCTTGAGCCGTCAAAATAAAGTGTCCAAGGTTGACAACCGACTAAATTTTGCTTCGACTCTTCAATTTCCACACATGGATGGTCAGCCAAGAAATCAGCTATTGCTTGTCCTTTAACAGCTTTTGCTGGAATATAATTAAAGGAGAATTCAGACAAAGCCAACATCCATTTTTCAAGTCGACCCTTAATACAGGTTTGGCCAACATATACTTTACCAGGTCGGTTTTGCATATTACCGATACCTCAGTTGGTAAAATATAGTATCTTAGCTTTGTACAAGCATAGTACAATGCCAGGCATAATTTTTCGATAGCCGAGTATCGTTTCTCAGTATCTAATAACCGTCGGCTTAAATAATAAATGGCCTGTTCTTCCTTCTCTTCGTTTTCTTGGGCTAATAAACACCCAAGATTTTCCTCCGCAGCCAAAATGTATAATTTCATCGGCTGTCCTTGCTTAGGAGCATGAGAATGGGAGGATTTGATAAATACTTCTTTATACTTTCAAATGCTCCTTGTTGTTCCTCTGTCCAAACAAATTCTTCCTTATTCTTCAGCCGAAGTAATGGAGTAAAAACTCCTATTCTCCCGGCCAAATTAGATATAAATCACCGTAAATAATTTATTTTTCCTAATAAGCTCTACAATTCCTTCTTGCTTTTTGGAGGCGGCAATTCTGATATAGCCTTTGCTTTATTTTTATCAACTTCTATTCCCTTCTTATGTACTAAAAATCCTAAAAAGTTTCCTGCTGAAACTCCGAAGGCACATTTCAAGGGATTCATCTTTAATTTGTATTTTCTCATCCTTTCAAAACCGAGCTTGAGATCAACCCAATGTTCTGCTTGTGATTTGGATTTTACAACTATATCATCGATGTAAAGTTCGATCTTTTTGCTGATTAAATCATGGAATATAAAATTCATTGCCCGTTGATAAGTAGCTCCGGCGTTTTTCAACCCGAACGGCATTACCAACCATTCAAAGGTTCCAACAGAACCCGGACATCTAAAAGCCGTCTTGGCTACATCAACCTTAGCAATATAAATTTGGTTATATCCGGCATGTCCGTCTATAAAGGATAGGATTTCATTACCAGCAGCCGAATCTACCAACATATCGGCTATAGGCATAGGATACTCATCTTTCGGTGTAGCTAAGTTTAAGTTCTTGAAATCAAGGCAAACTCTAAGTTTGCCATTCTTTTTTCGTACTGGAACTACATTAGATACCCAATCAACATAACGGGCCGCTCTAATAAAACCGACCTTCAAAAGATTTTCAATTTTAATCTTAATTTGGAGTACAATACTCAGCTCAAACCTACGAGCCGATTGTTTATAAGGCTTGAAACCCTTTTTAATGGGTAGCCTATATTCTACAATTTCTCGACTCAACCCTGGCATTTCTTCATAACTCCGGGCGAAGCAGTCTTTGTACTCCTTCAGCAATGCTTTCAACTCTTCCTGTTGCTGAGCCGAAAGTTTAGCACTAATATAAGTCAGTCGCTTGTCTTCATCAGATCCCAAGTTCACTTCGATTAGTGGATCTTGTGTCTCTAACTTCTTTTTACCAACTTTGATGGGCGATTCTTCCAAGTTTAACTTGTTAATTCGCCTATTTGCTTTATCTAATGTATTTTCATCAGCTTTTTGCCGACTTCATCATCTCTTGTGAATCGGTTTTGGCAACCGATTTCATCATTTCTTCGTTAACCTTTTCGTCCTTCTTATTGTTTACCACCTTTTTGGCCTTTTGGGCCGAGCTTGTCGTACAGCCGATCTTGTTGATCGACTCTTCTAGCCGAAGCTCTTCTAAGGCTTTGGTTCTTGGTCCCTGACATTCCATTTTAACCATTTTGGCGGCTCATCGGCTGCTACCAAAGCCCCTTCATCTCTAGCAAGGATCAACTGGACTCCTTCTTCTGTAACTCTTATGAAGGAAATTTGATCCGGATCCGCATCGGCCCAATTGATATGGCCGATTTTCTCAGTGTTGATGTCTACCATTTGGGGCCGTCCTTCGGCACGGATTTCTTCAACTTTATCTCCGATCCACTAGAATAGTTTTCCGTGGAGTGTAGAAGGCACGCACTCGTTTGCGTGAATCCAATCTCCCCCGAATAGTAGGTTATATTGACTATCTGCATCAACCACAAAGAATGCAGTTCGTAAAGTTTTGGAACCTACCGTGATCTCGGTCGTAAGCACCCCTCGAGCTTGCTGACCGTTCCCAGTGAAGTCGGTCATGATTGTGTCAGTGGGCTTCAACTCATCTTCATCTTTGCCCAACTTCTTAAAGAATGCAGTGGGCATGACATTGACCATCGCTCCGCCATCTACCATAACTCGGCCTACTTGCCGATCTTCAATTAAGGCCCGAATAAAAAGAGGCCTTACGAATCTTGTCTGCATGGCGGATGGCTTCTCGAAAACCACCGCATCGGCCGGTTTGGCATCCTCTAACTATAATTGGGCCACATTGAGCCCAACTTCTTCCTCCACCTCCTCATACTCAGTATACTCTGCTTTAAAAGACTGTGGCAGGGTATACACCATATTGACATCTGCTGGTCCTTCATCAGCCGATTTTTCTTTAACTCTCTGTTTCTTTTCTTCAGATTCTTTAGCCATTTCGGCAAAAGAATCACTCTCCATTCGCACCTCCCTCTCCTTAGGAGGCCATCTCTCTCTCTTGATGATTGTCTCGAGAGAAGCTATTTTATCTTCTAGCTCCCTCCTTGTCATTTTCTCTTCTTGTTCGGCCGGTATTGGCCGTTCAATCTTTGATTTTAGCCAAGGGATAGGTGATGAACCGCCTGCCTCATGATCATTCCGCATCGGGCGAACAAGGTGTGGAGGTTCATCAGGTCGCCTCCATANTGATTTTAGCCAAGGGATAGGTGATGAACCGCCTGCCTCATGATCATTCCGCATCGGGCGAACAAGGTGTGGAGGTTCATCAGGTCGCCTCCATACGTTCAATTTTATCCCCTTCGCTTCACCGTATTGCTGTCTGGCCTCGGCTTGCATCCTTTGCTGCCGACGCTTTTGTGTTTTTGTTAACATCGGCCCTTGCCATCTGGTCGATGGTTTCACTTCCACCTCATGCCATTTGTCTACCGGCACGTTTGCCGGTACTTTTACGGTCCTCAAATGATTTTTCAAGATTTCTCTCTTTTCCCAGGGTCTCGGCCAAGGTTGGATGCCGAGCTCATTGACTAACCTTCGACCGAGGAATTCTATGTCTCCCTCGGTCATCCCCTCGAATTCTGGTTCTGGTCTCGGCCTAGCTTTATGCTGCCAGTGTAGCCGATACCTAGGAAATCTCGGTCTTGAACCGAATGGTTTTTCTGAATAACTCCATCGGCTCTGTCGTTCTTCTCGTCGGTTGTGGTAGTAGTCATGCAGAACTTTCTGCATCAGCAAATCCTTTTTATGTTGAACCGAATCGACTTCCGGTTCCGTTCCGTTGGAGGCTTCATCTGAGCCTTCCTCTTCTTGATCTTCACCATCAGGAATGTCATCCCATTCCTCGGGGAACGCCATCAACTCATTCCACTCGTTGCTTCTTTTCTTGGCATTGACGATGGCTTCCCAATCTTTCTTTGTCATTTCGGCCTTGCACCTTATGCAAAGCCGAAGATGTTTTTTGGCATGTGCCACATTATCTACGGTCACCTGGTCCGCAATCTCTTTCCCTTTAACATTCACCATATTGACCTGAAAAAGAAACGAACTTTCGTTAATTACCTTCTTTTCATTTTCTTGGTCGGCTAATATAAGGCGACCCTCGTCTATTTCTTCTTGGATCTGCCTTTTTGCAGTCGCTTTTTCTTTTCCTTTCATGTTCACGACGTTGACCTATGATGGAAAAGGGTTCTTATCAATTTCCATATCTTTATTCTCTTGGTTGGCAAAGATGAGCCGACCTTCATTTATCTCTTTTCGAATTTACCTCTTGAAGGCAGTGCATTCATTTGTTTTATGGCTCCATGAGTGGTGCCATTTACAATATCTCCTACGTTTTAACTCCTCTACGGGAGGTATCGTTTGACCCTCCTGTAGTTGAATCCTTCCATCTTTAAACAACCGATCAAAGATAAGATCGGTCTTTGACACATCAAACGAGTAAGTATATGTCGAAACCTGCGCTTTTGCTTCGCGCGTTTTAGCGGGTTTTAACAAGGCGCACTTATATGGTTGACGGTTTTTTACTATCTCTGCAACACATACTTCGGCTTCATCAGCCGAATCTTCATTCTCTTCAGACGAATTCGGCTCCCCATGAGCCGAAGACTCCTCAAGGAAAGAGATATTTTTCTCCTTTTCCTTGTTCCAATCTCTATTTCGGCTCCATCTGGGCCGATCTTCATTGTTATCTTTTCGAAATTGCTCGTATTGAGCAACTCGAACTCCCAAATCAAAAAGATTTGGAAATAATTTATCCTCAAAATGAGCTTTAATTTTAAAATGCATGCCGTTGAATGCCATTTTGGCAAATTCCGATTTCGGCATTCTTACGAAACAACGGCTTCGAGCTGTTTTGAATCAGTTCAAATATTCATCAACAGATTCTCCTGTTCTTTGTTTGAATTGAGCCAAATCCACAACTGATAGTTCTGGCTCTGTTCTATAAAACTGTTCATGAAATTTACCTTCTAACTCGTCCCAGTTTCGGACGGAATTAGCAAGTAAACTCGTGTACCAAGTGAAAGCCGTCTTAGTTAATGAGGTATTAAATAACCTCAACTTTAAAAACGGATCTGCTGCGGCCTCACGGCACTGAGCTATAAACCGCGCGACGTGTCGACCATATTTTCGGTCCCGTCGCCGGAAAACTTGTCAAACTTCGGCATCTTCCAATTTGTCGGATATGGGCGTTCTGCGTCTATATTCGCAGGGCAAGGTGATCTAAAAACAGGCTGCATTGCCGGCCTTGTACCTACTCCGAAGGTGTTCCGGATGGCTTCCTCTATTTGGCCATAAATCTCATCATTAATTCCCTGTAAAGGGGCTTGCGCTGGTGCTGGGTTCGGTGGTTGTGGCGCACCGAGATTTTGCACCAAGGGATTAACCCCTTGTGCATTTGGAGCCTGCCCCTTAGCCCCTACATTTTGGGGCTGGTACACTGCTACTGGTGGAGGCGGTGGTAGCCCCCAAGCTATCTCTGGCTATTGACCGGCATTAACTACAGCCGGTCTATAAGCCGCTTGATATGGTGCCCACTGGTATTGGGGATGACCATTCACCGGTGTTACAGGATTTTGTAACACTGGTGCCATCATAGGCGTTTGTAAACCTAACGTTGGCTGATCATTCCGAGTCAACAATTGCCCTATTCGGGCTATGTTCTCATTAAAGGCCGTGATTGCGGCCAATACGGCATCCAGCCGTGCAGTACTTGTGTGACTATTTTGGTCCAAAACTTGCAGGACCCGAGTCATTTGTCCAAGCGCTTGAGCCAGGCTAGGCTCTTGTTGTCCAGATTGACCACTGGTCTCATCTTCGGCAGGTAAGACTGCTTGGCGCTCTACAGCATTCTCTGAATTACTGGGTTGTTCGCTCCCAGAATTTCTAGGAACGGCCCTATTACGGAGATTCATGGTATTATCATCAGCCATAATTTGTATAAAAAGTGAAATTACCTAAAAAGTTGTGTCCCACCGGGCGTGCCAAAAATTGTTAGTAACCGAAAATCCTGACCCTTGATGTCACGCCCCGGGACCGCTACCAATTTGGTACGATCCGGGCGCGTCGAACAGACGCCGAACGGACAGCACCTCCCCTGTCCGCCCAAGGCTAAACAACAGGATCATGTACAACAAGTTCCCAGGAAATCAACTTGAATACATACATGATCAAAACAATAGCGAGGGCANCATTCAAATGGCTCTCCAACCAAATGGACACCGTAGCTTCATAATTTTAGAAGTCCGGTACCTTACACTTGACCCAGTCAATGATCCTCCTCGGGGAGCGCGTCGGGGTGAGGAACGGCTGCGGATGGTGACCCTCGAAGTTCGCGCCCTTCGACAGATCAAGCGATTCGGCTGACGAGGGATCGAGCCAGCTGGGTTCGAAAACCTTTACTGTAGAATCGGTTCGGCTGGTATGAGCCGAATGTATTGACCGAGCAAGGATTGAGATCGGCCGATGAGCCGAACGACTAAAGAAAACTGAAAATGATTGACTCGAGAAGCCGAATGCCTAAATAACACAGAAACTAGCCGGCTTGAAGAGCCGAATGCCTCTATATTAATTGACTGGAGAGAGAATTACGAAGGCAGATATGAAGTTTACAACGGAGTAATGCCCGTGGGGCAGACAGACTCTAAAAATCTAACTTAAAAAACTACTCCTAGGAAAAAGCAGAAAAATTACAAGTAAACTACTACTAGAAAGTGTAGGAAATTGCGTGGACGATAAAAACGGTCTTTTGTGTACAGGGGCAAAGACCTCTTCCTTTAGGGTGTTATTGACCTATTTATATGTCGCCCTTTGATCAGTTACTCCTTTTCCACGATCAGCCAAGACTTCCTAATTCTTCGGACCACTTCCAGCCGATCGGANTATATGTCGCCCTTTGATCAGTTACTCCTTTTCCACGATCAGCCAAGACTTCCTAATTCTTCGGACCACTTCCAGCCGATCGGAACCGCTTACAACCGTTTGCTGTTACTGTAACTCCCTCGATCTAACGCGGGTCATGCTCCCCTTAATGCCCCCGGCGCATATCGAAACTGTGGCTTTTGCATAGACACGGCGTGCCAGTCCACGCCGAATCGGCCCAACAATATATTAAAAATATGATTTATATCTGCATTTGTTTAATATCTTATCACTATCCAAATTCATTTTATCGTGTATGGATTTGAATTTTAGCATCCACTAACAACCAAATGCAGGTTGGGATTTAGATCTGTAAGTTAAAATATGAATATGGATACGGATTGGTCACTACCCAAACGATATCAGACCCATTTTTATTCCCAAGAAAATGTCTTCGGTTCTATCGGTGCGTCAATTCCAAATATTACAAGGCATCCGATGCGGAGTGGGTTGGTCATTTCTAACGCATGATTATTTGCTTCTCTACATTCTGAGTTACAAATATTGCTACAAATGCCATAAGCCAAAAAAATTTATTTGGTTTAATATAGTTGATATTAAATGCTACAATTAAGCATGCAGACAGTCTAGATTATTTATACCACTACCTTAGGACTCAATTAAAAATACAGTTGAAGGGATTGAGAACCCACTACTCCCTCAGGTAGGGAAAAAAAAAAAAAAATTCTTCTTAGGAAATAATCACCCAATCCGTAAAATAATAATATATAGAGTATATTTGTTTCATGGTTTGTAGTATTCTAGTAATGCTTTGTGTATGCTATTGAAAATATTCAAATTATTACTATTCAACTCTGATTTGATAGTTGTAAAAGGTGTTGGTGAAGTAATAGAATCATCGTAGATTTTCAACTAGTAAGAATACTAGATTACCATAGGTTAGAAGGTACTCTTATTCTCATACTTGTTGGATATCATTAGTAGTCCATTAGCAAGGATATATGAATTTCTCAGAACCTCCCAACCTAAGTGGTACTGTAAGTTAATAACAAACTTACCATTTCACATATAAAATATATAATAATTTTGAAATATTACAATTTTGAACCAAACGGCCCTATAAGATACACATTTTACAAATACCATATTTACAAATACATGCGACCAAACAATCATCTAGCTGTTCTTATTTATTATGGAGTTTTTGCTTAATCCTGTAAACGGAGAAGGTAACCATTTAGCATAGACTGAAATTGTTGGTCTTTCAAAGATCGCAACGCATCTAATTAATGATCTACATCTTGATATTTTTATAAGCGAGAAATATTGTTTTTGAAAGAGCTAAATAGAATAGCATTCTTTCGTTCCTCCCTTTTATTTTATTTTATTTTTCTTTGAATCAGCACTCTTCCAATTTTCAGGTTATTTTTGTTAATCAACGTTTAGAATGGAGTTGCGCATGATCTAGTTAAATTTGCCACTAAAAAGTTATGGCCGCACTATGTCTTAGTTTGAAGACATAGTCACCATGTATAGTACATATATCATTTTGGTGGATATTAAGAATTGTAGATGCCTTGTGTGTACTGTGTATTGGAGGGTGTTCTTGTGCACATGACGGGTCCACGTGTCCCTGGATAGGCTTCCGCTAGGACTCGACCATCCCTAGAGCAAGTGGCAAAGGGCTTGGTGGTTGGTACCAGAGAACCAAGTTCGAATCCTAGTTGATTCACATTTTCAACTAAGTTTATTTCTAAATAAAATAAACGAAGCGGGTAGCGTGCTACCTATCTCAAAAAAAAAAAAAAAAAACAAAAGGGGAAGAGTATGATGAAAAAGACAAAAATATTAGGTAATGGGCATTAGTCACCCGTTAGGGTATAGGGCCTAGTGTATAGGGCATAGACGAGTGGAAAATGTTGAGTTTTTTTTAAAAAATTAAATGACTGATAGAGTTTGGATCAATATCCAAATTCTAAAGCAATGCTACTCATACTCCCTAAAGGAAGTGTACGATGTACATCCTATTCATTCTATGACGACTCACATAACTATGACTAGTAAAATTATTCCACCATAGATGGATAGGATGTATATCGTACACCCCTTTTGGGGTGTACAAATAGTATTTTTCTTATCTTATTCTCTAGGTAAGTAGAATTGGAAGTTTCTAGGCAAGTAAGCTTCGGCCTAATTTGTAAATAATTTTTTCAAAAAAACTACTTTTATAACTTTAATACTTTATAAACCTATTTTAAAAAAAAAGAAAATTCGACCTTGACTATTATTGTACGTATGTTCACGTAGAAGTCAAATTCCAACTTTTTTTTAAAATGACCATGTAAAATACTGTAATTGGGCAAATAACCTTACAAAATTTAAATTTGGCAAACTAACCCGCTCTTTGCCACACAGTAGCCAGGTCAGATTTTTCCTCTGAAGACGGTGAATCGTTCACCGCCTTCAATAAGGCGGTGAACGATTCATCATCTTTGTAATATATCTACCTAAGACAGTGAATCATTCACTAACTTTACTAAAGTGGTGAACTATTCACCGTTTTTAGTGCAACCCCTACACCCTGAGAAATTTTTTTAGTCCTGAGAGATTTTCTAAGTGAACAACCATAATAAAGTGGTGAATTGTTCACCATCTTATGAAAGCAGTGAACGGTTCACCACTTCATGAAAGTGGCGGATGGTTCATCACTTCCACTAGGTATGTCCTCGACTTCTCTTCCCTGCAAGCTACCTACCGCACATCGTTCTTTTTTTTCTCGCTCTCTCACATCGCTTTCTCTCTCTCCCCTTTCTCAGTGCTCCTCGGTCGCCGCCGGACCCACCATCGAAGCCGTGCATCGTCGTCCTCGCCCACGTCGTGTGACATTGGCCTCGCCACTATCCCCTGCAGTCCCACATTACTCTCTCTTCCCTCCCACTGACTGTGTGCTTGTGTCGTCGACGTGCACCATCACCACCTACCTTGCCATCGTCGTCGACCTTTTCGACTTGATCCCTCATACGTGCCTTCTATTTTCTCTTCAATTTGTTTGCGGTGTTGGGATTGGGGGAGCGAGGGGTGGAAGATAGTGGCTGGCAATCCTAGGGCGAGGGATTGGTTGGCAGAGAGGGGGGGTGGTGGTGGTTGGCTATGTCAGTGTGGGTATGGATGGTAACTAGCAGAGAAGGGAGGGTAGTGGTAGTGGTGGCTCGCTATGTGGGAAAGGGGGAGCAGGAGCGGGAGGGTGGTGGTGGCCGCTGGCTGTGGGTGGTAGCTGGCTGTAGGGGGGTGTGGGTAGTGGCTGGCTATGTGGGGAGAGAGGAGGGTGCAGGTATAGCAGTGTTTGGGGAGAGGGATTGTGTCACGTCCCGTCACCGCCAATTTGGACAGTTCGGGTCTGAAACAGATCCGCCGAACGGATAGAGTTTCCCCTATCCGCCCAAGGCGTAACAAA